>NC_079394.1:29548109-29848109 GCF_029220125.1 Pseudoliparis swirei | reverse complement strand
GTGTTGGCCCCTACCTGACTGCCAGGAACCTCGGGGTGACACTCGACAGTCAACTCTCCTGACGGCCAACATCGCTGCGACGACGCGTTCCTGTAGGTACATGCTGCACAACATCAGGAGAACACGGCCTCTTCTTACTCAGAAGGCGGCGCAGGTTCTGATCCAGGCTCTGGTCATTTCACGCCTTGACTACTGCAACTCCCTCCTGGCTGGTCTACCTGCTAAGGCCATCCGACCCCTGCAGCTCATCCAGAATGCAGCAGCTCGACTGGTCTTCAGCCTCCCGAAATTCATCCACACCACTCCGCTCCTCCGCTCTCTCCACTGGTTACCGGTGGCTGCTCGCATCCGCTTCAAAACACTGGTCCTGGCGTACCGTGCTCTAGACGGATCGGGCCCGTCTACATCCGGGATATGGTCACACCGTACACCCCGGCACGTTCGCTCCGCTCGGCAACAGCCAATCGACTTGTGACTACTGCACCTCGAGCTAATCACTCTACATCCAGACTGTTTGCTGTCCTGGCTCCTCAGTGGTGGAACGAGCTCCCCACTGACATCAGGACAGCAGAAAGTCTCTACATCTTCCGTCGGAGACTGAAAACACACCTTTTCCGACTATATCTGGATTAAAACACAGATTAGCACTTCAGTGGCACTTAGATAGCACTTACTTATGGTACTTTTGTAGTTCGACTATGTTGAGGAAATGTTACTTCCTGTATTCTTGTTGTTCTTAGTTTGTACTCTAGGTTGAAATGCACTTATTGTAAGTCGCTTTGGATAAAAGCGTCTGCTAAATGACATGTAATGTAATGTAATGTGGCCCAAGCACAGAACCTTGTGGAGCTCCGTGACTAACGTTGGTGGTCATCGAGGCTTCATCGTTGACAAATAGTGGCGGAATAATCGCGCGACACAACGAATCGGTAATGAATTTCATTATCAATTTGTGTCAACTATTTTAATAATCGATTTTATCGATTTGTTGTTGCAGCCCTACTGCACACACATATTTAGTATTTATTGCTGTGTTCTTTATCTTGATCGTTTATTTTATAATCTTGTGATTAGTTTCTGCAGTAGCTACATAATTCAATTTTTCAATTAAGTTTATTTTATATAGCCCAATATCACAAATTAAGAATTTGCCTAAGAGGGCTTTACAATCTGAACACATATGACATCCCTGACCTTTGACCTCACATCGGATCAGGAGAAACTCACAAAGAAATAGAAAAAAAACCTTTCATTTACATACAACACTATAAATTGCCTTTCCATATGAAAGTTGATTTTTGCAGATGACAATCAGTGTTGTTCCTATTGTTCGATGTCGCCATGCAGTCTAGAAGTGTATCTTTCTTTTCTCTCTCTAGCTTGTCCTCATCTGTAAAATAAAAGTCTGTTAATGATTCCTCTTCTCTTGCGTGGGGACGGAGGGACAGACGCAGGGAGGGAAGGATGGAGGGAAATGGGAACGACTGAGTGTTTATTAATGATAAACGAGCTCCAGAGACTCCGGAGGGCTCGGCGATCTCTCGAGGCACAGAGTCTGCTCTATTTATTCCCTCAACTTTTGAAACAAAGGGAAATATATATATATATATATATATCTGGAGCCCTGCTGCGCTCATTTACTGAGCCTTGCAAACATGAATTACATCCAAATTTACCCCAGAGCTTTTCTTTGATGATGACAGGTCTTTTTGAAATTCTAATGGATGCAATTATGTCTGGAAATACATTTGTAATAGTTCGTCGGACTGGTTGGAGAAATATTGCAGCGTATTCTCAGGAGAGTAGCCTGTTGGTTAGGTTGGTTCAGTAAATATCAACAGAGTCATTTGTGTGTTAGTAACTAACCCTAACCCTAACCCTTAACCCCGAACCATGAATACCAGCGTCATCCACAGAAGCCTGGTTCTCAGGAACCTCTGATTTTCTGTCCCACCAGGTAATTAATTACATCTCAAGCATGAATCAGCTCTTGATTACATGCCGACAATGAGGAGCAGCAGGAGACTGAGTTCAACTGATCCTGAGTAATGATGCCCAACTTTCAGGCTCTAAAACAAGAATGTTTGTGCTCGTCACTGTTGTCTCAGTGATGTCGACCCAATAAAAAGGAGGCCGACCTATGACCTCCGGCTGGTGATCATCACACCCTCTACTACTTATCCCTGCCTCTTCCACAACGTCGTCATGTCGAAGGGTTTGTCCGACTGTCTATTGCAGCCTCAAAGCCCTATATCTTAGAAAATAGCTTTTTTCTCCCATGAATATATTTATCTTAAATATATGTGGAAAAAGGTATGCATGTGCCTCTGTATATTCCTTGAGGGCAACAACTTATGAGCAGCAGCCGGGCCTTTTATTCTGGGATCAAGATATTAGACCTTTGCTTTACAATAGAGACGGAGTTGAGGTTTCTCTAAATGTCACCGAATCACAAATGCCATTTGGATTCCAGCCGCCTGCGATGCTTCACAATTTTCTTTCTCTATTTTTCCTGTAAAAAAACATTTCTTTGTGGACACACACACACACACATGTCCCCCCCCCCCCCACACACACACACACACACAAAACTCCCTTGTGGTTTTCCTTGTCTGCTGCTGTTGCTGTGTGCAGGTTATCCTGCAGAGCCTCAGTGTGGGCCAGCAGAATGCCGGTTGCCTTCAGGAGCACTTTACCGCGTCCGTACATTCGCACGTCAGCTTTCATAATCGTTAACGTGGTCAACGACCACCGCGTCGCAGTTTGGAGTGTTCGCTGGGATCCACACGTGACTCCGCCTTCTCAACAGACAGCCTTCATGAACCTGAGCAGATGTGAAGTCAGTCACATTTCATGTGTTCAAACGTTGGTCCAAGTGATTCTAATAACTCACATACACACAATCCTCAACACATATTTACTCTTTCGATCAGTTTTTCCCTTCAACTTCTTTCCTGGTCCAAGACCCGGCTGCGGCGATGGGATTTCTGATGTCGGCGATGTGACTGATGACCAGCGGCGACCTCTGGGTACGAGGCCGGGCCGACGCGTTGACAGGTGATGCGTGAAGCGACAGGAGATGAGCTGCTGGATAATGAGCCTTTGTCAAACACGGCTGTGGAAGAGCCGGCATCGAGAGGCGGCGCGGCCTCCCCGTGATTGATGCCCACCTCGGGGGACCGGGCTCCAATTGGCTGGTTGTCCCCCGAATGTGAACGGAACGGAGCTTTTCTTTTCAGTCGTGTCATGGCGCCCGCAATATCTTCATCTGCTGTCTTTGCGAAGCCATTAAAAAAAAAAATAATGCCATGTTTTTGTCAATCCATTTAAGCTCTGCTAGGATAGCTGTCAAGAGAGAGTTGCGCAATGAATTTGAATGAGAACCGTTCCCTTAGAGACTCAATGAAAGAGGAGGCAGGCTCCGCCCCCTCATGGAGACTGAAGACTTTCCTCCTGATGGTCTGATAGTGAGACCTGAACCAGGTTCACCTGGAGAGACCTAGAGATGCTGCTAGAGGCTGAGAGGCTGAGGGGGACGAGAGGATACACTGAGCTCCTCTCTCCTTATGGACGCTTAGGATACACTGAGCTCCTCTCTCCTCTCCTCTCTCCTTATGGACGTTTAGGATACACTGAGCTCCTCTCTCCTCTCCTCTCTCCTTATGGACGCTTAGGATACACTGAGCTCCTCTCTCCTCTCCTCTCTCCTTATGGACGCTTAGGATACACTGAGCTCCTCTCTCCTCTTCTCTCTACTTATAGATGAATGTTCATCTCTCCATCACACATTATTAACTCTGCTTCCTCCCCAGAGTCCTTGTGACTTCACGTCTCATCGGACCTGGCTGGGTCTGATGCCTATTGTCATGATGCGCCCTGTAATTTGTGATATTGGGCTATCTAAAATAAACTGAATTTAATTGAAAAGAACTGGAGGCCGACTCGTCCCCTTTTCTCCTCTCGCCTTTACATAAGCATCTTTTCATCTCGTAGAAAATGCAGCCAGACTTCAGGATGTTACATGGCATCTCCGGAGAAAGAAAACACGCCCGCCCGTCAAAGTGCGGACGGCAGCTGTGATGCGTGGAAGGTGAGAGGTGAGGTCAGGCGGGTCAGACCGAGAGCAGAAGGTCCCGCCGGACAACAGAGGGGAGCTCGGCCCTGAGGAGGCAGCTTAGGACGAATCACATTAGACAGCTGTGGAGAGGTTGGAGTGGCACTCCGCTCCCCGAGTCCATTATAGGTGGTCAGCTTCAAGGTTGAGCCATTAGGAAGCTGCTCCCCGTGTCATCGCTGTGCTCCGGAGGTAATTGGCCTCTCATGAGCCTCTAAATGACACGTCTCTGTCTGGTAGAATATGTTGGCTTTCCCGAGTGAGAGTAAAATGTGCCTTTGCGAGAAGTGAGTGTTTAATGTATGCATCTTACATTTCAATGACTTATTGTTGTGTACGTTTTCGGTTTTGACTGTGTGGTCATTTGATTGGTGTCATATCTGTGTGTTCTGGATGTTTTTTTCCCATTTGATTATTGAATAGTGGGCGATAGTGAGCTTTCAAAAGACATTTGAGAGACAATTGCAAGTAAGAAACGATTGCCAATGTTATTTTTAGAGTCCTCTTGAGTTTTGCAATTTTCAATTAAATTCAGTTTATTTTATATAGCCCAATATCACAAATGTGCCTAAATTCTAGCAAGTTGGTTGGTCTCCTCTGGTTTGATCGATAGATATAATTGAGTATCATCTGCATAACAATGAAAGTTTATAGAGTGTTATCTGATAATATTGCCCAAAGGAAGCATGTAAGGTAAATAAAAGTGGCCCAAGCACAGAACCTTGTGGAACTCCGTGACTAACGTTGGTGGTCATCGAGGCTTCATCGTTTACAAATAGTGGCGGAATAATCACGCGACACAACGAATCGGGAATGAATTTCATTATCAATTTGTGTCAACTATTTTAATAATCGATGTTATCGATTTGTTGTTGCAGCCCTACTGCACACACATATTTAGCATTTATTGCTGTGTTCTTTATCTTGATCGTTTATTTTATAATCTTGTGATTAGTTTCTGCAGTAGCTATATAATTCAATTTTTCAATTAAGTTTAATTTATATTGCCCAAAGAATTTGCCTAAGAGGGCTTTACAATCTGAACACATGACATCCCTGACCTTTGACCTCACATCGGATCAAGAGAAACTCACAAAGAAATAGAAAAAAAACCTTTCATTTACATACAACACTATAAATTGCCTTTCCATATGAAAGTTGATTTTTGCAGATGACAATCAGTGTTGTTCCTATTGTTCGATGTCGCCATGCAGTCTAGAAGTGTATCTTTCTTTTCTCCCTCTAGCTTGTCCTCATCTGTAAAATAAAAGTCTGTTAATGATTCCTCTTCTCTTGCGTGGGGACGGAGGGACAGACGCAGGGAGGGAAGGATGGAGGGAAATGGGAACGACTGAGTGTTTATTAATGATAAACGAGCTCCAGAGACTCCGGAGGGCTCGGCGATCTCTCGAGGCGCAGAGTCTGCTCTATTTATTCCCTCAACTTTTGAAACAAAGGGAAATATATTTTTATATATATATATATATATATATATATCTGGAGCCCTGCTGCGCTCATTTACTGAGCCTTGCAAACATGAATTACATCCAAATTTACCCCAGAGCTTTTCTTTAATGATGACAGGACTTTTTGAAATTCTAATGGATGCAATTATGTCTGGAAATACATTTGTAATAGTTCGTCGGACTGGTTGGAGAAATATTACAGCGTATTCTCAGGAGAGTAGCCTGTTGGTTAGGTCGGTTCAGTAAATATCAAGTCATTTGTGTGTTAGTAACTAACCCTAACCCTAACCCTTAACCCCTAACCATGAATACCAGCGTCATCCACAGAAGCCTGGTTCTCAGGAACCTCTGATTTTCTGTCCCACCAGGTAATTAATTACATCTCAAGCATGAATCAGCTCTTGATTACATGCCGACAATGAGGAGCAGCAGGAGACTGAGTTCAACTGATCCTGAGTAATGATGCCCAACTTTCAGGCTCTAAAACAAGAATGTTTGTGCTCGTCACTGTTGTCTCTAGGTAGCAAAGGCAGGGCGTTGTTTTATCATTCAGAAAAATACTTGAAGTTGAGTGCTTTATGTTCCATATTAAGTCATTATGATGTTGGAATATTGCCCGTCTACACATCAGATCAACATTATCATTCATTTGGAATATAACATTAATATCATATATATATATATATATATATATACTGTATATATATGTATATATATTATTTATTGATATATTGTTATATTTTATATATTTATATATAGATATACTGTATATATGAATAAATAAAATATAATAATATATAAATAATATATATATATACAGTACATATATACAGTATATATTTATATATATATAAATATATAAAATCTAATAATATATAAATAAATTATATATATATATATATAAATAATATATATATATATATATATACAGTATATATATATATATATTATTATATAACATCACCTGTAGGCTCACACAGCCTGGTGTCTTTCACCAACTACGTCAGAATAACTGCCGCTTCCAGCAAATAATTCTCGCCGAAAGCAAACATTTGCGTCTGTACATTGACTTTGCATGGGATCGACTCGTGTCGTGAACGCAGCATCGGTCGTGTGCTGTTGTTCCTGTTGCAGCTCACCCTCCATCGGAGCAGATGTCCTCGCACATCTGTACGCCGGCAACGAGATGCACTCTCTGGAACAGTAGTGGGGGAATGTCATGGCTTCCATGTGCATGTTTAACATAGACACTGAAGACTCCCTGTTTGGTCCTCCATTACTTTCACACTTTTCTTTACATTCCTCCGCTCTGTGTGTCTGTGTGTGTGTGTGTGTGTGTGTGTGTGTGTGTGTGTGTGCGTTTTCTCCCGTCCACGTTGCTCACACAAATCTGGGCCGCTGCGAGGCGAAGCTACAGTTTCAGATCCGGCAGCCTATAATTACGGCGGCAGCTCCAGGGTGAGAGCGAGAGAAGCAGCCTGCTGGCTAATTGCCACTCAGAGCACCGGGGGTGGGAGGACGGCTGCTTCACGTCCAGCACTTAGAGGAACGGATCAACCACAGCCATTCCAGAGGTGGAGCAGGACCGAAAAAAGAAGGAAAAGACACGCCGGAGACGGATGCATCGAAGTAAGTCGGCATCAGTCACACAATGGATACGACGCTATGCTTTCACACTGCATGACATCATTCATACACTGATGGGAGGAGCCTGGTGTCCATCAGGACTGTCCAACATTAATACACCGTCGGCACAGATACGGAAGACATTCGGGGATAAGTGTCTTGCCCAAGGACACGTCGACATGGGCGAGCGGAGCCGGGAGATCCTGTTAAGTTTGTTTCTCAGGTACAGAAATGATGTTCAGTGACCTGGTGAATGTTGAATCATCCAAAAGTTGTAAGAAACCTAAAAAATTCTGAGTATAGTTTGTACCTCGTCACCACCACCATTACGAACAATTCAATCAGTTTTCAGTGGGATGGAGTTATTCACCCCTCCATAGATCAGAGTTCAATAAGTATAACTGTATTTGTTTTAATGACAAATACATGTTCAAACTACATTTTTAGGGTCACTGGAAAAATCTAGATATAAATTGCATTAGTCTACCATAACATGTATGTTCTCCTGAATTATATTTGCATTTTGTTATTCTTTTGTTGATGGGGTGATGTAGATACATAGAGATGAGACACCTGTGTGCTGTTCAGGGTCATGTTGGCCCGCTCACTCAAAATCAAACCAAATGAGTGATAAAGGATTTGTATTGAAAGTAAACTTTAGTACAAGCAGAAACCTCAAAAATCGGGTGGGGTTCAAAAGGTTAACATTTGTTATTATATTGGCCCGTTTAATAATGATAATGAAATATTGCATCCTTCCCTGAACCCTTTGAATTTATGGAGCTGGAACAAGTGATTTATGAGAAGTTGTTGCATTAAAGAGGGTTATGTGAACCAGGACACACACACATCAAGAGGAGAAAAGAAATGTGTACTTAGGATAAAATTAAATAATAAAATGTTCCGGTATGAGGCCTAATAAATACAATTAGTTTTTAAATTATCTCAAGCTCTGGAGGGGCCTGGCCACGAGGTGGACTAAAGTAAACTCACATCTATTGCCACAGTGAAATGTTCAGTATAGATTATGTTTATATTATACTGTATACGAAATTCTGGGCAAGTTGAGCACTTTTACTTTGCTATGTTATCACATTTCATTACATTTCACTGATACGTATTGGTAGAAGAAGTAGAAGATGTGAACACTCCCCCCCCCCCCCCCCCCAATTGTAACACAGGCCTTTTTGTTAAAACGTTGTCGTCTCAAGCCCGATGACATCATCAGGGTTATTTCCTCAGACTTGACAGACACCATTAATGGACTGCATTTACACAGCCTTTTATCCATTAAGCACTTAACATTGTGCCTCATTCACACAAACACACAAACACACACACACACACACACACAACAGAAAGCTACCAAGGAGCTGGCACCACCATTGGGAGAGATGTGGGGGTCAATGTCTTGCTCGACACTCGGTGGGATGCTCTGGAATGCCATTTTATTTAATATTCTATAAATATAGATGCTTTAAAAAAATGCATTAGTGAGGAAATAAATATAGGAATAAATGTAAATACAAAACCATGAATAAGTCAGTGTAGTTCAATAAATTAGATTAATTTCTTTCTTTTTTTAGGATTTTTTTAAAGGACTACTTATTTCATAATTTCTTTCTTTCTGCAGAATATAAATATATATATATATATATATTGATGAAACTATAATGAAAAATGTATATACTTACATTAATTTATATATATATTTATAACCTCATTTATTTATTTCAGGATATCATATATATTCATATATTTAATAATAAAACGGGAAAAAAATATTTTTATTTAGTAATATAACAAAATACAGTCTATTATTCAAAATAAATGTTTCATAATGTGCCCTAAATCTTCTAAAAACTGAAAAAAGAACATGTGCATCTAGAAAAAAATATAATCCAATGTAATTGAAACACTTGCTCAAAATGATTTATGGTCTGTATGGGAGTATCTATGAGAGCCGTCTATAGACCACATCCCATAAAACATGTAGAGAACACATGTGAACACACACACACACACACACACACACCTTGGGGAAACCCCTCACCGGTGTTCATTTGCTCCGACACACAACCTCTCGGCCGACTGTCTCGGGTTGCAAGCAGATGCTTCTGAGACGTGTGTTCATAAAAGCCAACAGTGACCTCCACGCTTCCCGCTCCGCACCATAATTTTGTTTTCAGGTCCTTTTAATGAGTAATCGAATGATCAGGTCCCTTGATGAGGAGACGTTGAGAGATCCGGTGAATTACAACACTTATCGATCAGTCTTCATCCTTTGCTCTAATTCGTCTCCACGAGTGATTGTTTCCTTGACAAAGGTACGGGGGATGGTATGGAACATGCTGAGTGACCTTTACAGGACAGAAGATGATTTACACGATTGCCCCTTCACATAGTGTCAAAGATAATATAACTATGAATATATAAAATTACCATTACACACCTTTAATATTCACAGTTTTGCGTGTGTGTGTGTGTGTGTGTGTGTGGTCAGTCGTACACACTCTAACGAGCCTTTTCTTTGCCTTCTCATCACTGAGAGCCCAGGAGGGTTTTGGGGTACATCGCCTGTTGCCTGATTGACAAGCGCCACCGCCGCCGCCGTGGTCTCATTGCACGGCTGACTCGGCCCAATCCGCAGAGTCAAAACAGAATAAGGCCTTCGCACATTGACATGCGACGGAGAGCACCCGGGGGGATGAATGGATGGGGAGCCGGCAGTTTCCACTCGCTGTGATCACCACACACACACACACACAAACACACACACACACACACACTCTATACAGCCTCGCTAGTGTCTGACGGGGGAGTGACACAAAGCCTTCAGTGTGCGATCGCCGAGGTGGAGGAGAGAGGGACGGGGATGATCTGTGTGTCCACGCAGACAAAGACACTCGAGACGCGAGGATACATCACTCCATCCTTTTATTTAAGAGAGATTTGGAGATTTTTGTCAAGTTTCAGCACTGGATTTCAAGTTCGTTAGGAAACACACGCACAACCACACACACACACTCGGGATGATTCGTTGCATTTGAGGATTACATAATTTACGCAACCTGCAAATCTCGTGACGCCTAACCAACCTAAAACAAACCCATGTCAGTGTCCCACTGCAGCTAGAGAGAGCAAGACGACTTGTGAGACTCACTCCAGGAGTCTCCAATTCAGCCTCGGCTGCTGACTGATTGCCAATCAGCCAGCAGCCGACGCTGCTCTCATAAAAGGAGCAGTTGCGAGTGGAGTGTGAAGAGTGAGCAGAGGCAAATCTCTGGTGCTTTGGGGGGAAACCCACGGGTGACAGCAGGGATCTTGTCACACAGACATACATTTAAATCCCTTCGAGCAGAAATGAATTAATACTTGTATAAGCCTGTGGAATGTATATCTGGTATTTAATACTTCCATCATCTTCCTCTGGGTATAAAAGGGGAAATGATATATGTTGTGAGAACCAGTGATCCCTCACGTAGCACATATAGCTGAGATGTATATTAGAAGCTTGGAGAGAAGAGGGTGTTACTCGATGTGTTCGGGGACGTAAACAACCCGACCCAACGTGAGCTGATGGTGTCTCGAGGGAACCAATGCTCACAGTAACTGTGGAAAACATATCCCATCGTCTCATTTCTCGAGTATATGTGTCCAGATAGAAAAAGAAAAAAAATTTCCCCCCTCAGCGATGTACATTTCTCTTCCACGCTATCTAAACTAATGAGAAAATGCTCACACATTTCAGTGCCATACGGTTCTTGTTTCTTTTTTTTCCAGCAGACATTTTATCAAGCAAGGCAGAAGCGCCGGGAGCCGCTCAGTGTGGACGGTGATGGGAAATGATTGGGATTAGAGGGAACGCATCCTGAGTTCACATTTTACACACCTTTTACATTTTTATCATTGTACATGTTGTGTATCTGGAGTGGCTACCAACGAACAAGTACAAAGCAAATGCGTCTCAAGATGTTTTGTCGGTAGACCTTCTATCATTCGACAGCTCAAGTCTCCAGAAACCAATTTCTTCGTGACTCGGGATAATCTAGCCACCTTATCGTGCTGTCACTATCAGAAAAAACTTTCCACAGAAGAACTAGTCCCTGCTTCTGAGCATCACATATAGACTTGAAAGCACCGCCAAGAGTTTTTTGTGTGTTTTATTAAAAACAAAATAAAAGTAATTGCATTTGTTTATCCAGGAGCAAGGAAGAGATTACATTAATTGGACATATAAATCCGAAAGTTAAATAATCCAGCTCTCCGGTACTGCCTCTCATTCTATTGTGTTGTGCACACCTCAGCGGGACTTTAGTTTATAAGCTAATAAATATTAAAATCCTCCGAATATACATCTTAAATATGGTCTTAAATAAATATATTAAAGGATACTTAGCAACAGCAACAACTCAATGAGACAATAGTCAAATGGAGACATTCAAATTGATAAATAACAGGTTATTGATCATAGCACCAATGGGTGAGGTTGGGCTCAGGTGTTGAGGTGGGGGTTTGGTTATGGTCAGAAACCTCGAAGATTAAAAAAATATTCTTAAGCTTCTTCTTTTCTTTTTATAGTTGTTTATAAAAATGCACAAAATCTGATGGTAAGAAACCCACTTCCTACCGCAGCATTAGTTCATTGTGTCTGGAGCTGTATTAGGGTGATCACTAACAGCTCCATGCCAGACCGCGACACATTGTGACTCACTGGGTTTCCACGAGTTTCATTCAAGAGTGACACAAGCTTTACATCACAAATACAACTTCCTGCCTCCGTCACATCCTCCAATTATTACATTATGTGGCCGCGAGGTTCTCAACATGTGGCAGCAGCTCCGTCTGCCGAGCAGAATCTCTCCACGCTTAACGCTGACATCAGGATTTAAGAGCGGCTTCGAGATCTGGACTCGAGGAGATGATGTCACGCGGCTGCAGACACCGACACATCTGCACATCGTCTGGCGAGACCGCAGAGATTTCATCGTCAAAACCCGGATTTATCCCCGTTTGATGAATAAAATACACACCGAGCTCAGATTCACAGACAGTGAATCCAGTAGCCGGTTGTCGATTATGGTTTTAATCACGTGACGATCTCTGGAGGATCGTGAGCTCATCGGCGCAGTTAGCCAGAAATTTGGAAAAACTCTGTTTGGTGTGGACCGAACTCCCCCGGCTGCATCTTGGGAGCGTCACCGCTTGGCCATTAACCAGGCGGGCGGGGGGGTGGTGGTGGCAGAAGGGCGGTGTTTTAACAGCCACTTAGCGAGAGTGCGGCGCCGTGCTACGTCGACACATTCATCCCTGTGTGTGTGTGTGTGTGTGTGTGTGTGTGGACATGCTCACATCCCCTTTGCTGTCGGTGGTTAAAGTGCATCAACACTCCACAGCAGCACTCGGATATCGCTCGCCGGGCTCAATGCCGTCGAGGACAATCGGCGGAAAAACATCCCGCTCTGCCGGGGGTGGGGTGGGGGGGGCTTTCCGAGCCCGTGCGATCTCCCGGCGCGTCCCTCTGGAAACCGGACTGCTGGTCTTCCGACGCGGCCGGTAAACGTATCTGCTGGTAAGTGTGCGGCCCGGCGGGCTCCGGCAGAGCGACGGGCGATCCGTTCCCCGGCGAAGATGGCAGCCTGAATAATGCAGGCGCTTGTTCGAGTTTGAATGAAATGAAGGAGTTGGCGCTGGGAAAAGGTTCTGCTGGCAGATGATCCGGTGGCAGAGTGCCTCCCCCCCCCCCCATCCCCCATCTCTCTCAAGGGAAAGAAATGGAGTTCTCAAACAGGGTGCACCTTCACAGAATCACACATTCCAGGAGGGTGGCAGATTTTGCATCCTACAAAGACCTAATTGAGCACTGAGGAGGTCTCACCGCGGCATAGCTACCTGTTACCATCTGATATCAGCCCCCCCCCCCCCCCCCTCAGAGACCCGTGCCCATGGAAACAGGAGCCTGAGAAAAAGTCTTGTGCAAGGTGCTTTTTCCCGACCCCTTCTCTCTTCCCCTTTATTTTGTGAGCATTAATTGCTTGCCAACGGCTCTTGACTGCAGCGAGTTGAAACCTCCCTCTCGGCAGGTCTGGAGCTCGGTCCACAGTGCAGGTCTTCTCTTCTTCCTCCCAGCGTCAAGCCGCCAAGGAACCGGATCGCTTCCGTTAGCTGTGGTTAGAGAGCCGCTCCCCCCCCCCCTGTACTCTTTCCACGCCTTGTGTACGGGGGGAAATGATTGGGAGACTGGAAGCAACAGAAGGCGGGGGTGTTTTAAACTCCCCCTCACCCGCCGCTGGAGTCTGGTTAACAGACAGCGAGATGAGGAAACTCAGCGACCCTAATTTAATTTCCAGAACAAGCGTAACGCGAGTAAACGGGGACTGTTATTTTATAAATTGTTCCTATTTGACCTGCGTTCATCCACTGAATCGTGTTCCGTTATGGGCCCAAGATCAGAAACTATCAATTTCACCTCTCTGCAAATATTGGAATTACTGATGCTGCTCAGGCCTTCATGGCTTTTCTTTTCTTTCAGGTTAGCGCTCTCTTGACACGCTGTCATCAAGCTGAGGATCATTTGACAGAAGATGTGCCCCGCCGTCTCATCGGGAGTCGGGAGCCAGAAGCCAAATTGTTACTCTTAGCGGCCGCCCGACGTGTCAGTCGAGGAGCCCCAGATTATTTATTTTTTTATGTTTTAAACGCTCCCGAAAATACACCTCTTCACGAGACAGCCGACTCGACTTTCGGCGACCTCATGCAGCGGCGTCCTCTGAAAAGAAGCGCTGAATTGCCCGTAATAAGGTCCCTCTCGAAGTTAAACGACGGGACTCTCAATGCAGCGATCGTCGTGCAGCGTGTGGGGTGGGGGGGGGGGGGGTCATTAAACTTTCAGAAAAAGTATTTTGATAAGAAGCACAATGGCAGTGAATTGAAAAGGCTGTTTGTTACTTCGCTATGGGCTGAGTGTAGTCTATCTTTCCCCCGTAACACTGCCCATATATAATAATAATAATAATAACATGCACATCGGATCAGGAAAAACTCCCAAACAACCCTTCACGTGGGAAAAAAAATTGAATTGAATTGAAAATTGATAATAAACAATTCTATTTTGCTCACCTGACTCGTTTTTCCCCATTTAACTATCTTAATGCTACATCTATGTGGTCCAAATGTTAATAATAATAATAATTCATTTCATTTTTATCGCACTCTTCCTTCAAAGAATCTCAGAGTGCCACACATATAGTGAAAACAAATAAAACCGATTAAAACAGTTAAAGCAACCCATAAAATAAAAAAAAGAAGAATGAAATAGCTGACAATAAATTAACTCAAGGTAACAAATGCCTTCCTGAATAAAAAGGTTTTCAGGCCAGTCTTAAAAGAG
Organism: Pseudoliparis swirei; assembly: GCF_029220125.1. NCBI lineage: Eukaryota > Metazoa > Chordata > Actinopteri > Perciformes > Liparidae > Pseudoliparis > Pseudoliparis swirei. The sequence goes on along the minus strand of NC_079394.1, from coordinate 29,833,513 downwards.
TTCAGTGTCTGAGTTGCCCTCAGGCACATGAAGGTCAGTGGACTGTCAGTTAGTTGTCAGCCTGCTGTGTAAAGTCTTCCGCGGCTCAAGTTCTTCGTCAAATCTTATGAAGTTTAGGTTCGCATGATGGATATTTGTTGATTGGCGACACTAGACTATATCATTCACCCTTTTTTTTGGCAACACATAATAAATTGAATTAAAGCTTCTGTCAGTGTATCTTCTACCCGACTGGCATCCAAGCTGAGATGATGGAAAGCAGAGCTTTCTAGAAGTTATGTCCCATCCTCCAAAGACGCTTTCTAAACACAACGTTTGCTGATGCTTTGTCGCCAGCAGAGCCAACACCGCTGCCCCAACACCGCCGCCCCCCCCCGAGGCCGCCAAGCCCCAAGAGAGGAGTGCAGCCTGGAGGCATGCGACGGTAATGTGTGTGTGTGTGGGGGTTCCTTTGCCGGCGGCGCCCTCCCCGGCTTTGTTCCGCACGTTATCTTTGGCGGCAGATAATCCTGAATGTGTTGGATCACAGCTGCTTCGCCGGGAATCGTCCACCGGGCTCACCGCGCACGTCAAACTCATCACATATTCAAAAGGGACTAAATCTCCTCCTTCGCATATCTGCTTGCTGGAGGGGCACGAGCATGTGTGTGTGTGTGTGTGTGTGTGTGTGTGTGTGCCTCAGCCTCCTCCTCCATCCTCATAGAGGCTTTGCAGCCCCCCCCCCACACACACACACATTTAACCTTCCCCTTTCATCCTTACCCTTGTTCACATTCACTCATGCTCAAAGACTTGGGGAAACAGTCTGATTCACAACTTCACTTTGTGGATTAACTGTTGACACACGCACACACACACACACACACACACCGAAAGATGTGTTGAGATAGACACATTGTGTGTGTGTGTGTCTGTTATACAGGGACAAGGCACTATCGGACTCTGGACAGATTGGAGGGTGAGATAACTGATCCTGCAGTGGGTGTCAAAGGTCAAACGGGCCAAGCTTGACCCCGAAAACTTGAATTCAAGCTGCGGAAATCGATATTTATTTTCACAGTGGATCGAATTACTGCATGGAATACCCACAAATAAAAAAGCCCGACCCAACACGGTTCTACCTCGTCTTCAGCTTTAAAAGCTCGGATGAAAGGAATTTGTACCTCCATTACAACGGGGTCAACGAAGTGGCTTTGAAACGGTGGATAAACACATTTCATATTCTATGTTCTTCACAATAAAAGTCCACAGAATTTGTGCTACTTCATCGTACTCTTCATCCCGGCAGTATTACGAGACGTTTTTTTATTTAACAACTGCGGCAATCAAAGATCTGTTGATTTGGTAATAAACACTTTTCATTTCCTATAAATTCCTGAGAGTAAAAATGTTTACTGTTCATTTATTGTTGATAGTAAAAGATTATATTATGAAGCGGCAATACATCTGGAAATGTTAGGTTTTCATGAGCAGAAATGTGCCTCAACTCCAATCCAGTTGAAAGCTCAACAGGAAAACAAAGCAGAGATCTGAGAGTCCAACCCAACTCTAAATATGGGCGACGACGTGAGGCAAGCCATCAATTATGTCCAACTTTAAGCCGTACAATAATTTAAACGGGTGAGTTATATGAAAATATTCACCTCGTACACATATTAGTACCAGGCTGTAAACATGCTTATTTTTGCCCCAAGTGGACGTTTGAAGAACAGCAGGTTTATTGGGCGGTTCCATGTTGATTCCATTTCTAAGCAGCGGATTTTTGCCGCTTATTTTGAGGGTTTAGAATCAAGGTCATAACGGGTTGACCTTAACCATCGAGACATTACCGCAGTCCGCTTGGAGACGGGTGGAGCGCGAGGCGGCCTCGTGAGCTGGTCTGTCGGCCCAACTGGTCGTGGAAGAAGCAAATCAGCGCTGTGTGGTTTTTACTCGCCGCTGCTATAAAAAAAAGGATCCGAGACTATCCGAGACTAGCTGGTGAACATAGAGGAGAATTTAGCACATAAAGAGACAGATCCCCCCCCCACCCACACCAGGAGCTGACAGGAGACTAAAGAAGCGTCAATATTAGAATATTTGTTGTTTTGCAGGAAAAAACGACCCCAAATAAAAGCAAATGTTGCATAAATTCAATTCAGTTTATATTTTCTATACAGCCCAATATTACAAACTACGGATTTGCCTTGGCTTTACAATCTGTACACATTATTTTCCCTTACATACTAATGGAACACGTATGATTGCACACACTAACTGAGGCTTTGCTGAGCTTGCACAAAGAGCTCCAGACAACGACCATTTACATATTGTAGTTAATTAGTGGGATGAGGTGTGCATGCTCGGTATGCCACCTAATTGCACTTTATTGCAGCGATCTTGTTTGGGTTCCCCATAAGCAGGATAAGGGCTAATCTGGGCTTTTATATAGCCAAATAAATGACATGGGCTGAGTCTAAAATGCAAGAAGTGGCTGCGCTGAACAATAATAAGAGCATTAATGTATAAAATGCATTGGGGGTAAACGGGAAATAACTTGAGAGAGCTCGTCAGTTTGTTGTAGAACATGACTTGTGCAGTTTATCTCGGGTGGCCAGACGTCCTCTTTTCCCCGGACATGACCTCTTTTTGAGACCTAAAAAATGTGTCCGGCAGGGATTCCAAAAACGTCGGGATTTTGCTTCGTCGGATATTTGTGTTTCTCTGGGTTTTCACAAGTTTTGGAAATGGTATCTCCCTTACATTCCACCTTCTTGCGCGAGCTCTGACTGTAGAGAGAACAGTCATTGGCCGATCTCAGTGTTGCCAGATACACGATAATTATCCTCCAAATACGACCACCTTGAGCCTTTGGTACGATACTTCACCGTTTCCAATCTGGCAACACTGAGTACCTTCCCGCCTCCACTAGTTGCATTGTTGTTTGTGCCGCGTGCCGCATGCCCCCCCCCCCCCCCCCGAGACAAAGTGTCCTCTTTTTCACAAACTCAAATCTGGTCACCCTAGTTTATCCAATAGCTCATACAATTCATCTGCTTGCGCATCTTATTCCAGGATCTGCACTGAGGGGATTAAGCAGCGGATCGATCCCCAGTGGACATGTGTTGGGCAATGTTAGCTCAAGCAGTCCCGCTGGTAATGCGCTTGTTTGAATGTGTGGCCACTCAGTCGGTGGCCGTTGATCTATCTGCAAGTCCTCACCTCCACACTCCCCCACTACTAATCCTGTCCCCAGACAGGCTGATGCCAGATCAGCGCTGACTTCAGGCTGGAGGGACCCCCATCTCCAAAAATAAGCCCCCCGGCCTGAGGATCAGCCTCCATAAATCAGTGCCGTAATGTGAATTTGTCTCGTACATTACTTACTTTGTGCATTATCAATTTTTTTCGTTATAATTTTCTGCAAGTCATATGTAAAGAAGGATTATCTTTATTAAAATATATTTTTTAACCATTTCTTTGAACAAGGATTGCAACCATACAGTGATGTATGGTGTGGAGTTAAATCACTTCTATAACTCCTATCTTATGAAAGCAGCGCTGACTGTACTTCATGTGTTCCCCAAAACAGTGATGTGTTGCCTTGTTTGACGGACCACCCGGTTTGACCCCACCTGAATCACTAAGTAAAGAGCCTCCTCCTGCAGTCCTGTTTTCGTGTCGTGCTTTTGGGTTCCAGTACCTGTAACCATTACAAAAAGTAGGATGGGAGCCAGAGCCTTCAGGTATCAAGCTCCTCCTCTTTTATGGAACCAGCTTCACCTTCAGTCCTGGAGGCTCCGCCCCCTCATGGAGACTGAAGACTTTCGTCTTGATGGTGCTTATCTGCTCTTCTCTCTCTACTTATGGATGACTTCATCTCTCCATTGCATATTATTAACTCTGCTTTCTCCCCAGAGTCCTTGTGACTTCACGTCTCATCGGGTCCATTGGACCTGGCTGGATCCGATGCCATGGCGCTGCTGATGCCCCGCCCACTCCTCCTCTCTACCTCCACCTGCCTGATGGATCGTGGAGGTCTCCATCGTGCAATATGCGGACTACAAACTATTCATACACTCTGTCATATTCATTGAATGTGTTTTAACTAATGATTCCTTCTGTACACATGACATCTATTGTTCTGTCCATCCTGGAGAGGGATCCTCCTCTGTTCTCTCCTGAAGGGTTCTTACCTTTTTTCCTCCTGAAGGGTTATTTGGGAGTTGTTCCTGATCCGATGGGAGGTCAAAGGTCAGGGATGTCTATATGTACAGATTGTAAAGCCCTCTGAGGAACATTTGTATTTAAACAAAAATTACATTACAACCGTTTTTGATTTCAAACAAATCTACTAAATTTTAGTCTTTATTTCAAGAACAGTTTTCCAAACAACAGAATATGTCCTAAATGTCTAAAAACGGCAGTGTTTGTCCAAAGCGTAATGTGGGTAGGTCCTTTCCTAAGTATTTATTGATTAGTTTCAGACAAAATATCGATGGATACACGATTCCACAAATGACGTTGCAGCTCAACACAAAACGTCACACTTCTCGTCCAAGCTCTCGGCTCGATGTGAGAATCACGTACGTTCTTGTGAGAAGGACACAGAAGTAGAACGTCTAGATTACGGCAACAGCCAAACCATATTTCTGTGCCGCTTTACCGCCACGATATGAATGAAACCGTTGCGTAAACACCGCAGGATGCGCCCGAGCCTCCATGGACTCCAGAGATCTCCCAACAGCAGAGCTGAAAGACGCCTGAATCCCTCAGGATACACAAACCTCCTCCAGCCCCGGGATCAATTCCACCTCCTGACATTTGGATTTCACTGCCGCTTATTGGCCGCCAAGAGATAAGCAGCGGCACTTTGTTGGTGTGTGAGTAGAATAAAATGAGGTCTGAGTGCAACAACAAAAAAGCGAGCCATTGGAAAGAGAAAGGGCCAACTGGCCCCCAAACACAAGTCAATACCGCTTCTGTCGCGCACCGGGCTAATTAAATCTACAGACTCTAAAAGTATATTTGGAGGAGCAGAATACATCTGAAATGATGCACACTTATACGCTACCGTCCAAAAACACGACGGTCCTTCTTCATCCCAGGGTTTTTAAATGGGTCAATTTGGACGACTTCTTTAATCTACTGGACACACATGGGCTGAGATTCACGGTGCGTGCTCAGAATTTCTATCGGGTACTCCCGTCATTCTCCCCCTCAACCCCGCTCTATCTTCCTCAGTTCAATAAGTCTCAACACGTCATCCTCCCACCAACCACCTCCATCATATTGTTGTCCTATTGTAATGTTTGAGGAGCTGGCGGGAAGATCGATGTCTGATTATAAGGAACACACAGAGCGTTGCTGCGATGTCAGAGCTGTATCCGAGGGAGCAAACATGTGTGTGTACATATACATACGTATAAGTTACATTAGCTAACCACGAGTCAGAGTCCGCCATGCCTCTGAATCCAATACAAAGGCTTTAAAAATGCACTCGGGTCAATGGATCAATGGCGCGTCTGAATCAGTCTTTGCGGGTTTGTCTTGTCAGCTACATTAGATTCAGGAGGAAAGTGGGTTGATGAGTAAACATGACGGCATCAATACTGCATGAGGCCGAAACATCCAACGATTTATTTTTCTTTAATGTCTGTAAGAGATCTGGGTCGAATCCTCTTCATACTGCCGACGTGAAAAACCTTCTTTTTTTCTTCTTTTTCTGCCACATTCAAAATAAACACGGAAAGTGTAAAAAGCCAGAAATAGTCGTAAAGAAAGCCATAAAGTTTTCCAGTGTGCTATGACATAATTTGCCCATCAGAGAAAAAAATATATATTGTTTTTGAAAAGAGCAAACCAAACCACAAGTGCCAAATCCTGCAAAGGACATGAGGCTTCGTCCCCATCAACCTGATCATTCCAGAGCCAGAAAGAGAAGAAATAAAAGGTCTACCTTGTTCAGACGGAGTACTTCAGTGGCATTGTCGGCGCTGGAGCTGCAGGGCGCTTGTGTTCCCCCAGTGAACTGAAGCAGATGTCAGCAGAGACACCTGCTCCAGCTCAGCCTCCTCCTCCGGCCCGGGTCCCAAAATACCCCAATCGCTCAGCCTCCCGGCATGCTGTTGTCTTAAGCACGGCGGCGGGATTTATCGACTCATTTACGACATTTCCCATACATTTCCTCATCTGTTGCGCAACCGTTTTTCGACGTCGTAAACGAAGGGTAGCGTTAGCCGTTAACCTAGCGTTAGCCGTTAACCTGTAGGCAAAGTGTCGTTGTCGGTGCAAAAATACGAGTGTGGTTGCTTTGATGAAAAATACCTAAATTAGTGGTAAGCATTAAAAAAAAAAAAATTCTAAGGAGCTTACAGTCTCTTACGGAGGGACTCGGCCCCGGGGTTAGGGCTGGGCGGGGCGTGGGCGGGTGTGAGTTGGCGGCTGGCCATCTGTTTGGGATGTTTCCCGGTGGGCTTGCATCAGCACCCGTATGAGTGACTGACAGTCGGGTAATCCAATCTCTACGCTTTTCGGGGGGGGGGGGGGGGTTGGCTAGGGTTCTCCGCGAGGAAGGATATTGAATCACGCAAGAAAGAAGTCAAATGTTGTGTCACTGTGGGCAGAGATCTTCGGCCCCGGGGTCGCCGCTTTAATCGGGCTCCGCTGGGCAAAGACACGAGGAACAGTGACCTACATCTGAAGATGTCCCCGGTGTCCTTGCTGCAGAGTCGTAGTATGTGCTCATTCTTTTGGCGATTACCGCCACACGGATCAGGCATCCGCGGCTTCCGCAGCCGCAAAGAGCTCCGCGATACGTGTAATTACATATCAGATGTGATGCTGCTGTGGGGGATCTGATAATCCATGAAAACGGCTTTGATTATTTGGTAGTTGGACCACTTTTCCAGCTTTTTTTTCCCAAAGGCTTCTTAACTGCGAATTGTGGTTTTCTCATTTAAAAACATTAGTGAGTGGACCTTCATGTTAGGATTATGTGGTCAAAATATTTTAATAAAATGTGCATTTCTTTGCCAATTAGCTTGTTTGTGGGTGGGTCTAATCGCCAGAAAATCCATTGGCAACTATCTTTATAATGGATTAATTCTTTTGTTTTGAAGCAATACTCCCAAACAATCGGTCAAATGTGAGGATTTGTTGGTTTTCCATGTGATCTAGAATATTTCGTTGAGTGTCTTTGGTTTTTCTAACTGTTGGTTAGCTAAAAATTTGAATGAGACAATTTGGGCTTAGGGACTTTTTTTTTTACGACTATATCCTGACATATTTTGAACCAAGTTACCATTATTAATCAGTACAACTATCTATGCTGGCTAGATTTGAGTGATTTCTCTGCCTAATCCGTTTTGGAGAGATGCTCCACAACTCTCCAAAACCTTTTTTGGAGTTTTTTTACCAAAATAAAAGATAGAGCTTTGAGGCCTTTATTGCTGCAGTATACAATGTGCATTGTGGATTTTACTAAATATGTTCACGTGTTATCAAGTTAAACAAAACCTTTCACAAATTACAAACTAATTGATTCTAAACACACAGAGTGGGAGAAGCGGGGGCCAGAGGGGGTACAAAGGTTATGTTTTTCTGCTGGGCCCTCGAGGCCCTCGAGCAGCGGTGGCCAACCAGTCAGAGACTAAGAGACCATTTTTACTGTGTGTTACCGCAAAGAGCACACACACACACACACACACCTCAGATTTATGTAAATGTCACACACCAACATGATGACATAAATGGACTCCTACAGTACTAGACCACAGCCCAGTCATGTTCAACAATGAACATTGTGTGCCCTGTCTCACACACTCTCTCACACTCACACACTCTCTCACACACACACTCTCAGTTCAACCAAGTCCACAAACAAAAATATAATAATTTACAACAGCGTTTTTCTTTCACTATGCATGTTGCTTAGTGGGATTTATGGCATTCCTTGAACAATCCTCTTCAAATCTGGCTTAATTCCGTTGTTGCCACTCGAAGCAGTTCTTTCACACGAGTGTTTCCAAAAGCTTCTTTTTAAACTACAAAGAAAAATAAGTAGAGTTGGTGACAAAGTTAGAGGAAGACAATACATTGATTTGGTCGGGTTTCTGTTGCTCCTTTCTTTCTTTTTCCCGGCCGTAGATCACCTTTTTTTTCTTTTTCTTCTATGATGTGTCAAATGTTCATTCATCTTCAGTCATCACAACGGAAATCTGGCTGTGCAGAAAAATAGGCCTGGCTGATCCGTGGGCTGATCGCATCTATCACATTACACACCTGTGCTGTTGTTCCTCACCATGAAGGCAAGGTCGGATTTCACTCCAGAACGCACACACACACACACACACACACACACACACACACACACACACTGCCACCGGCTTCACACCACTGGCATTTCAAAACTCTTTCTGCACCCAATCTATTGCAGGAGACCAAGGGCAGAAATAAACCTCCGAGGTGCCATTCGTTTAAACTTAATCCTTCAATAATCCTCGGGGCACAGTTGTAGAACGGTTTTAGACCTCGTCACATATTCGGGCGCTTTGTACACATGTTATTTGTCACCTTCACATTCTGATCTAAATGAGATTCACGTTGCAACGCTACTCGGTTGAGACGTAGATTCACTTGAGTTGTTCGTCCAATCCCCAAAAAAACAAAGTACAGAAGACAGCGGGTAACTATGGAATCTTGATTCATTGATTATGCTCTGCAAGCTGGATGTATGGGACAGGATTTGGGTATTTTGGATGTAGTATTGACCAATTGCGTTGGAGCAGGCTTGGGTTGAGTGTCAGTGTGGAAAGAGGTGGAACACGATCACGACGTACTCCTGGGTCCGTCCGTTGGGGACGAGTTAGCTTCTAATTAGCCTCCCAGACGGGATATTTACGAAACATTCCGGTCGTAGACGTCGTCTCTCCACTCCAACCGCAGTCTTGCGTCTCACGTTGCTAATCTGCCCGTAAACAGTGACAGGTGCACGGAAGAGGAAGCAACACCCAACCCCCGATATTTTTTTCGTGGCCCTCGGAGGCGGAAAATCGTCGTCAGACTGAGAGCCAATGGACTTTCTTTTTTTACTTCTTCTTTTTTAAATCTTAGATGTTTGCAGCCATTCAAAAGGTTCAGAGGTCGAGGTTCACAATGCTTGTGTATCTGTCTTTGCTGGATGCTGCACGGCACCCTCTCGTTCACACTGTCCCGGTGGGTTTTCCCGCTGCCTTGTGTTCATATTTTTGTCTGAACCATTTATGACATTTGCCTCCTAAAAACTATTCATACATTCTGTCATATTCATTGCATGTGTTGTAACTCTGATGTTTATTCTGGTCACATGACATCTCTTGCTTCTGTCCATCCGGGATTCTTCGAAGTTGTTCTAAAAGACGATGGAGGCCCCTGTTGGGTTTTATCCTGAGCATCATCGGTGACCCGTAGACCACATAGCTTCTACAACTCATGCCCTGGTAAGATGTATAGGCTCCTTTAAATAACTCTGGTGCAATATACTATGACTAAATCCTAAATGAGACACCTGAGCTAATTACACAAGTATTAACCAATAATTGGATCCTCCTCTGTTTCTCTCCTGAAGGTTTATTTCCTTTTTCCCCCTTAAAGTGTTTTTTTCTATTTCTTGGGAGTTTTTCCTGATTCGATGTGAGGTCAAAGGTCAGGGATGTCGTATGTGTACAGATTATAAAGCCCTCTGTGGCAAATTCGTAACTTGGGATATTGGTATGTATTAAAATAAACTGAATTTAATTGAATATACACTTCAACAACCAGATGCTGTTCTTCCAGTTGTTTTCTGGAGGTGTCTGCATCGGCTCGGGGGCAGTTTGGCACGTGCCGCATGAGGTCTCCTCCTGGGAGGGTCTGTGTCGGCCTTTGTGACTTTTTTTGTTGTGTTTGTGACTGATGCCACCTGGTAAAAAAATTTACTCCTCCCATTTCCATTTACACCGCACGCCTCTGGCAATAAACTTTAAAGTCAGACACAATGCCATTGTGCTGTTTGCCTTTGAGCCAGGCACCATTAGTTCACATAAGTAAAGCCCGCTCACCCCTAATCCTCCGAAGATGTATGTAACAAGATTTCATTTCTGAAATCAAATATTGGGGATTTTCAGTGATCATAACCCAGAATGCTTTGCTGCTCAACCGTAGGACTTGTGAACAAGTAAGTTGCGTTCTGGATTTGGCAACTGAGCATTCAATGTAAGTACATAGTGTGAATATGACGTGTGTGATTGGTTCCACATGGGTCCTCAATGTTTAATGAGTGTATTCACACATGGGTGATTATAACAAGGGAACAAGGCTGCTGGATATCACTCGTGTGTGTGTGTGTGTGTGTGTGAACAGTTATAGCTCAAATATAAAACTTCAAAGCGGCTACATAAAGCAACTGTAAAAGCCGTTTACAACCAGCAGCCGACTGTTCAGGTTAGAAGGGACTTTGAAGACTAACACCGGTACGTCTGGATTCAAACGGTATATAATTGACATTTTGGGGCAGCATGTGCAGCTTTTTATTAAACTTCTAAACCTGGGTGTGAGTTCAATAACACTGAATATGCTGAGGGAATTTGCTGGCATCTTGGAACGAGACGGTAACACGAGAAATATGTCAAACCGCTCAAGAACCACGAGCAGTCAGACAATTGTCACTGTGTTCAGAGACCGCCGCCATTACTTTGGCATATTAATGTCCAGAGTTATTACACACAAGGTGTGACCAACCCGAGTTCTGTCCACTGTGAGTTTACAGCAATTTCTGTTAAACAAGCCTAATTATTATAATATACAGTTCACAATTAAGACAGACTGTCTCTGTCATGGGGGATTCATGTCTTTGTACCTTTTATGTTCAAGTTTCTACGTTACATATTAAAACCTTTAAGAGTTTTGCTGCCTGAATTAGCTCTAGGATTGTATGAAACAGATAATGATGGTAACTCTCACATATAATAAATGTAGCATGAATCACACTGAATCGACTGTTGAAGGCTTGTCACTGTGTAGTTTTGCTACATTTTAAACCGCATGAATAAGTTATTTTCTCAGCCACTTTGGGGGCAGAACTTGGCCTTGACTCGGCAGTAAAGATATTAGATATTTTCCCTCTCGATGATATAAACATATTGATTAAAGCAGCTTTACAATTAATATGAACACAATGACAATACAACAGAGTTTGGCAATTAAAATGATGCTGTTAGTATGGTAATATGGGGATTTATTAGAATATCTCAAACACAAATCAGCATCTGGGGTTTCTTTGAATAGACCCATCCATTGCAAAGTGAATATGCTTTTTAGAAATCCTAAACCAGACATTAGGTTGCAGACTCCCAAGGTCGAGGTTGGAGGTTGTGGGGCGCTCCCCCTTGTAATGGAGCTATCAGACATACTGACATAGATATTGCACAACAAAACACCAATGAATGTGATTTATATGTCTACTGCCTTCTATATGAAATGGAATTGTCTGGAAAAAAAGAGACGCCATTCGCTGTCCTTTAAAAACAAGGTGACGGATGCTCACGGAACAGTATCATTTCAGAAACTCATTAAAATGAATGAGGAACTATAGGTGGGGTCAAATGTGTTGTTATCAGTCGCCAATGGGAATTTGAGATTGATTGAACATGCTCAAAGAAATCAAATTCATCGGTATTTATGTCACAACGCTGCTGACTTTGCAGTGGAAATGTCATTTTACTTCAGATATGAAGCCCTTTTGTTGCTTTCTCTAAAATGAAATTAAAAGAGCAGCATTTAATCACGGTGTGCAGAAAAAAGAGGATTTGTAGAAGTTGTTGTAAAAGACGATAACGGTCTTGTTGGGTTCTACATTGAGCATCATTGTTGACCCGTAGACCACATAGCTTCTACAACTCATGCGCTGGTAAGATGTATAGCTGCTTTCAATAATTCTCTGAATAGGGGATATAGTTGGATCCTCCTCTGTTGCTCTCCTGAAGGTTTCTTCCCTTTTTTCCCTGTGAAATGTTTTTTTATTATTTGTGGGTGTTTTTCTGATCCAATGTGAGGTTCTGGGACACGGATGTCTATGTGTACAGACTGTGAAGCACTCTGAAGGAAATTTGTAATATATTGAGCGATATAAAATAAACTGAATTTAATTCAGTATAAAGTCTCTGCTGTCAATCACGCTTGGCATTCACTCCTAATGTGAACGTTAAACTTGAACATTCTCGTTCTCAGATTTACTCTGAAGCTAGAATCCAACATGCAATCCATACGGGACTCAAAGAAAACAAAGCTGAAGAGGAGCCGTTGTGATGTGGGGTGTTGATCCTTTCATTTATATTGCAAATGAATGTGAATACAGTCTAAATATAGTCGGATCTTTCTTCTTCCCAATCCAGGTCACTGGGACACGGGAATCGGTCTCGTCTTTCGTCGCCGTCCCTCAGGGTTTGAGTATTCTCGGCGTCAAAGCGTTGCATGTTGGGAGCTACACAAGAAGAAGCTCAGTTTCCTAAACACACACTTGTGCTTTGTCAAATTTACAAACCAGCAGGCAAATTGAGTAAGTATCCATAAGGGGATTTAATGCTATATTCCAAAAAGGTAAGTTAAAGGATTGGTTAGAGTAGGGGCGGGGCCACGGGGCGCTGGGTGGGCGGTTGTCTTCTGAATGTTTTCTCAAAAGCCCTGAATGTTTTTGGGGTTTCATAATCCCTTTGTCTTTGTAATTTACTCTCTTTGACTGGACCGAATTCTACAAAATGTGACAGGATGCAGTCGGACATCCTGGTATTTTGTTAGACGTGGATCTCAAATGGTTAAGCCGACACATTGACCTTGAATGTTTACGGTTGGGCATTGAGCGCAAATGGTTACGGTTTGTCATCGACCAGATCTGTGGTCTTCTATGTCTTCAGAAGGTTAAGTTGGCAAGACTCTGTCCATCTTTTACAGGTTGTGTTTAGGAAGGGGCCACTTCAGGGCCAGTGTGGACGGAGGCGATGATTACAGCAGCCAACAACTCTTTAAACACATTTGAGATGTAAGTAATAGTATAACTGTATAATAAGCTTAAGACGACAAAAATCCACGAGCCAACTACAAAATCAATATGATTAGTGAAATCGGTCCTGTCAAAAGCAACGAAAGAAATTAAATGAAATATATACTTTAATTATAACTGCAAGTAGTTGTCATTGCACATTGGACCATTGCTGGCCATGGTTCATGTGATGGCAAGAGAACAAAAGTTTGAAAGAGTATTCTGTAATACATGTTGTTCTCTCGAACGCCCATACTAGTGCAAACATACATACAAATCCTTATCACAGATGTTAGTGCAGCCTGAGTTTTATGTCAAGGAATTAACCTGTGATATCAGATATCATGTGTGATATTTAGTGACCGATACGACTCAGAAATCAGAGGCCTCACAGGCGCCAAGCGCATCCCGACACAGAGAGACACAAGAGTCAATGTCATGGAGACGGAGTCAGACCTGGGGAATTAGGTCAAAGTTTTTAAATCATTAATCCATGTGCGCTTCGTCTTCCTCTATTCAGTCTTTCATCAGGTAACATGACGCTCAAGCTTTCCACTGTTTGGTCATCGTTGCCCGATACACTAGCCAGCTCTGCTCTAATCCGGCCGTTAGATGGTGGTCCTGATGGAGGATGACCACATCGTCTGACTCACACACAGTCCGACCGCAGCTCGGGTTTCAAAATCATTCGTGCTCTTTTTCCAACCGAGACCACGCACAGTGAAACTCAACTCTGTAAAGGCAGACGGATCATTGGCCTTTGCCTAAAAAAAACATTTGCGCGTCAGGAATTAGTTCGGAGTTGCACGTTTTTCCCCGAAGATCAATTTACTGAATTGATGTCTTCCAGCTTTTACCGGCATTGGCTCTGAAAATGTTTAAACATTCTAATGTGTGAGTGACAATAACACAAATACCCTGATTGGCCTTCTTTTTATGGAGAAAACCTATCTGCAGTCCAGCTGTCCATGAGCGCGTTATACAAGTGATAACCCCGCAGTTTGCATTAACTCGGACTCACTTAAGGTGGACTGACCTTTAAGGTGGAGCAGCGCCGTTGTCCTCAGGGATTGAAAAGCATGTTGTCTTTAATGTTTGTATTGATGTGGTTTTGATGAGTGTTTAAAGTTTGAACAATCATCAAAACTACATCACTTATCCAAGTCAGAAGCTGTAAAAAAAGCATCATTATAGTCAGATTTATATCTTTCCGATGGAAGCAGCCAAAATGAGGCTTAAAATAGTGATTTTTCATTAATTGTCTTGTATTCTACATGTCTCATTTAAACTCTCGCCCGAGTACACAAAGGTAGAGGTTGTACAATTGTAAATAGTTTCCAACATTTGGAACACTTAGTTTTTTGGTGTGACCGCAGCTCGAGTCGGTGACGCTCCACCGGCTGCTTCTTCAGTCCACCTGCTGGCCGCTCTTGACATTTGCTCCTGCAGCTCCCTTCCCCAGCGCAGCCCGCTCCATATGTGGTACATTTGATATATTTACGACAGCTTTCAAAATACCAAATCATGACGATGCACATATTACGGTTCTGTCGAGTCCAAATATATTCCTACCACACTTGCCGCTGTCCGCGTGAAGAACAAATCACTTGAATCCCCCGTTGAGTCTTTCAACGCAATTCAAACAAATCAGTGTTGGAGACATAACTTGGGACTGAAAACATGACCTCATGGGCGAGATGATAAGACATCAACCTCTCATTAAACCGGTTGATCCCGACAACTTACGCAACATCTGCTTCAGTCACGTTATTTCTGCCTCAGATTCGTCGTGTATCACGAGAGCGTCGCTGAGACTTTCCTCCCCTCGGTTTTAACCCCCACGTCAGCGCTTTCCTGCCCTCCTCGTCTCCGTCTCCGCTTCAGATGGTTTTCCCATTTGTTGAGCTCCACCTGCCAGAGAGAGCGCCGAAATAAAAGGAGAAGACTGCACCAAATAAGTCGGGGGTGGGGGGGACGAGGAAGGAGGCCCGAGGCCCAGGGGAGGCCTTCATCCTCAGGTTACCGAGCTGACCATTACTCTGTGTGGACACGGAGAGGCTGATTGAAGCCAGATAGAGGAAGTTGGGGGAGGGGAGGGGGGGAAGGCGAGACAGAGGCTGGAAGACTGACAGGAAGAGGGGGGGGAGACTCAGGTTAACGGAAGGTAAACTGTCAAACAGGAGCAATAAGTACAACGTGTACCATTCTGTCAGGGACGTAGACAAACTAATCTGCGCTGTAAAACATCGGAGACAACGCTTCCTCACAAATATATCATTTGAAAAGCGACCCAGGCGCCAGAGAGTGGCTCAGTGCGTTGCGTGGGTATCGGACGCCGGGGTTCAAGCGTCGGCTCGGGGGCCAGAACGGGTCGGTCTCGTCCGTCTGAGTGGATGACTTCACGTTTCCTGGTGGGTGGGCGCCGGATGTTTCCACTCACGTTCTTCTACTTCCTGCTTCCCTGCAGTCCAGAAGTTGTTACGACACCCGCCATCGGCGTTCCTCTTAGCGCGTGACGAATTGACCAGAGCGTGGAGAATAGTAACTCGTGCCTCGGAGAACCGAGGTCGAGCTCCCGCCGGGGTGATTTTTGTGCAAGTGGAGCGGAAATGTTCCCTCCTTCTCAAGGGCGCCGGTTTGGTCTGCGCTCGGGTTGAGTCTAATTTCAACGACATGCGTTGAGACGCGTAGAACTTAACGAAACAATCCATTGAACTGGCCCCGTGCTCCGAAAGAGGAAACGGCCGATAGATTATTTGGACTAGCAAGGTGAGGAGAGAGATGAGGAGGCTGGTGGTGGGGAGGGAGCCCTGACAGGTGTCTGACTGATGGTGAAAGGGAGGCAATGATTGACACCAAAATAAATTGAAAAAGGACGAAGAGCTTGAGAAGTCTACCACTATTTCAATAAAAAAACATATACCGTGCCGTGACATAATAAGATGCGACGAGTTACTCGCACCAGCGCTTATACCAGGGGAAAAGTTAGACCCCGTTTACACAATGGGAAAACGCATATATTTTCATGCGTTTTGGCCTTTCATTTACACAAAAACGGAAGTTTTATCACGGAAAACGATCATTTCTAAAAACTCCGGCCAAAGTGGAGATTTCTGAAAACTCAGTTTTTGTGTTTGCGTGTGAACTAGGTCAAACGGAGTTTTAGGTTGTCAAACGTCACAGTATGCGACTAAAAATGCTTCACGTCATGTGAGCGTCCTATGTTTACAGTTAGTTTGCTTAGGTGCGCCCGACGTTATTTTTGAAAACGGAGGGGCAGAAATATTCGTTTCTGTAAATATGTGTTTAACATCTGGGGGAGACCCGGAGGAGCCGGGTCAAGCAGTAGCTGCAAATCATGTCGGTTGTAATCGGTGTTCACCGCCACGTGGCCGGGCTTCTGGCTCTGACACCGCGGGTGAATTTTCAATCACAGGAAAGTTCAGTAAAATTACTTTACTAGTGTTACGAGATACGCTCCCAGCACTTCCCGTGTCACGGGGTAAAAACCCTTCGCGGGCATAAAGCGTGCTGAGTGTTGATCAGTAAAATGCCCGATGCTGGTTTCTCTCGTACCATATCCTATTGATTCTTTAGACAACGACACTGTATAGATGTTTGAAGACAGTACGGGTTCAGAGGGTGACAATATTAACTGATGAAACTTTCCCAGTTGATTACTCGTCATGTTAAATATGCAAATGAGGCATTATCTAATGGTAACCGTTGGCGAATTTAGGAGAATCTACATACGCAAACAGACAAAGTAGAAAAGTAAAGACCGAAATGTGTTTTTCGGGATGTTTCCTTGCTCAGAAAGAAGACATGGTATGAAGCACAAAATCTAAAAATGTACCAGTGTGTGAAAGAATTATGTATGAGCCTGAAATAAATCGTGTTTAACTGCTTTACACACACAATAATAAATAATAAACTCCATCCTGTGAGGTTGTACAGTATGTTGTAACTATAAATGTGTTGAAATTGAATATGAAAAAAACCTTGAATGTCATTGCACATAAATGGCTATTTTTTACTTCTGCTTGGTTTGATCAGTCTGCAGGAGGAGAAGGAACGCTGACGACAACGTTGCATTGTGGGTACATATAGGAACATAGGAGATCCCTCGGGAGAGAGAAAGAAGTGAGAGCTGCTCGTCATTAGAGGAAAACCATTTCATGGGTCCTCCACCTCCCCTCGGTGTCGGTCTTTTTATATAATATTCTTCGTGAGACTAAGATGATATCCATATTTGCACAAACTGTATCCGCCTGCACTCAAAATGTCGGATTCTTGAAAGTCATATAATCCTTCAGATTTCGCAAATTCCAAAGCGTGTCGCCAAACTAAGCTTTCATTTAGCATTCTGATACACTGGTGAAGGGACGGATTAGAGTAACCCGATTAACGGGACTGGTCCTGCATCTGTGAGACGGCTTTCTTTTTATAATGGCCACACGACAAAGATTCTAATTAGTGGGTCTTCGTTCCCGAGAGGTTATTATGCTGTTATTAACGGCAAAGCCAAGGTTGAAGCTCCTCTGTGATTATACTCTCACCAAAACGTGGTCAAATCGCATTGGGAGTGGAGGAAAGCAACGTTGTGTCAAAGACGGCTATAGAAATACACAGTAGCGTGCAAACCAGTGTTATTATTCCACGTCAGCGTCCAGCCCGTCCTCAGTCACACGTGAGAGGACGGAGCCTCGGGCTCGTCAATAACACATCGGGTTAAATTGCATGAATGAGAAAATGGTACCCCTCTTTCGGGTCGGGCCACCTTGTGACTGACGGGGCGCTGCCCGACCAGAAACCTATAGGTCAGGGGTCGGGAACCTCTGGCTCGCGAGCCATATGTGGCTCTTCCGGTGACGGCATATGGCTCCCAGACAATGTAAAAATCTCCGCCCGCCCCCCTGTAATTTTCTCTATCGCGCCAGATTACAGCAGAAATAATGTCAGGTCCTTTTCTTAAAGACGTCTTTGTTCTTTTATTAAACTAAACGTCTGTTATTGATCGTATCTAACCAGCAGCATGTCACTCTGTCTCTACGTGTCGCGTCAACACTTCTCGGCTCGCCGTCTGGCGCGCATCGGGGCGGAGCAAAGAAAAAGTCACCTGCACCCCCCCCCCCCCCCCCCCCGGTAGCATCATGCAGCACCAGAAGTCGCATTAAAAGCAAGACATATTTAATTTATTAGATGTTAAAAATACTATATGGCTCTCAATGAAATATATTTAGAAATATTTGGCTTTTTATGGCTCTCCCAGTCAAAAAGGTTCCTGACCCCTGATCTAGATGGTCGGAAGTTGTCGGGTCCGGGTAACGACCCTTTTTCACAGGCAACATTTTGACTTAGCGGTTAATTTAATAATGATAATTGACTATTAACTTCATCAACCGATTATTAATATTTGATGTCGCGCTCAGCGTCCACCAACCAGGTTAGCCCTGTGAAGATGGTCAATCACAGCACCGTAGTTGCAGCCAATCACAGCCCTTTGTGGGAAAAGCTGACAGGGATTAAATGTATAAATGTAACAGATGTAAAACAGACTGTTCTCAGCTGCTTTCATCTTTTTAAAAAATCTCAACGATGTTCCTTTCAAACACAGCGAACGTTTTACTAACGTTAGCTGTGAAAACGTGTGGCGTTCAATGTCCCCGACAACCTCTGGATTCCATTGAGCCACTTGTTAGCAATCACCTCGTTAAAGAAAAGCTTCAAAATACACCAAAGGGGTATTTAAGGACTTATGTTATGTCGTAGAACAAAATATTAACATCTTTTAAACTAGCCACAGACTGTATTTCAGGCATCTAACCAAAAAGCCCGGCGACTTCGTGATGAGGAAGCCAGAAGCGCCAACATGCTGACGACTTTAGCTCCAGCAGCATTCGTGGAGCGCGGGCCAGAAAATTATAACAGGGTTCTTACACATTTTGACCAATGGATTTCCGTGACTTTTCCATGACTTTAAACCAAATTGCCAAGACCAAATTGAAATCTCAGTATAAACATGAAAAATTTAGAAAATGTTGTGTATCGAGAGCGTACGCCGGCTTATATTTTGAGCGTCTTTCTTTAAAAAACATCTCAATTATTCCAAACTCGGCGTGAATGAACATGTGATTATAACAAAATGTCCATGAATTTTCCAAAACTTTTATGATTTAAGTTTTTTCCATGACTTTTCCAGGCCTGGAAACGACCATTTTAAAATTCCATGACTGTTCCAGGTTTTCCATGAGCGTACGAACCCTGTTATAACGCTATTTGGTCGTGCAGCTCTGATTTTTGTAACTTGGTCACAAATAGTTGACTGATAAAGACACTGTGATTACACGAGGGAGGACCATTTGTTTGAGATGCTTTAGAAACAGAAGGTTTTAAAATATCCACATTTGAGTCACTATTGTCCAAATCAAAAAGTTTACAGGATAGTCGACCTTTTGTTTCTTAATAATACATTTATTACATGACTTCTTTCTTTACGGGGCTCGTAAAAAGGCAATAAAGTAGCCCATGGATACGAGACTTGAGTTTACAGATACAATTCCTCAGCATTATTGTGGAGGTCGGTTTATGGCTTTTCGCCGCTTACGCTCGTTGTCTTTCTGCTTCTGTTCGTACGCCCTCTGGCGTTTCTGAGAATAACGCAACAAACAGCGCATGGAGAGAAAACGCCTCCGCCATCTGCGGATGCTCGCGCTACGATGCCAAGAGCGAATATAAACAAAGCTGCACGGCCTACTGGGACATTTGAATCGAACAAGAGATTACAGTTATTCATACTTTTCTATAAGTAACTAAACTAATAATGACTTCTTGACTTCAAAGTATTCAAAATCAGTGGATGGGAACTGTTTTGTGGGCTGTGACTTCTGGTCCCCGTAATGTATTCTCCACGAGTCTAGCATGGAAAATCTATTACGGCACGAGGTCGGCATTTTAAAGAGACGGCTCTGAAGATCAGACAGGAAGGAAGCGCTTTGTACCGCACGCCGCTAGATGTGCCCCCCCCCCCCATCCCCCCACACACCCCCGCACTCAAACCTCAAGAAAATATATGTGATGAAACACACGAGCCAAGTGCAAAGAAATCAATTGGCATGAAGCCCAAAGCGAGCCGTGGCGATGCGCAGATGGAGACGTGTTTATCGAGAGAGCCCGTCTGAAGGTGTCGAAACCTCCGTGAGCGGCGGGAAGAAAACGGTCCATAATCTCAATCTCGCTCCGGCGGCCGACACGGTCGACTGCGAAGGAAGAGACTGTTGCTATGGGAACGACGAGCGTGTCCATTTTGTTGATGTGTATTTAATATTTCTTCTGAAAGTATAGTTCAAACACACTTTTTTTCTTTAAATGGATGATTCTGTTAAATACGGCACGGTGTGGTTTCCTCTCGGGCTCAGACCTGCGATGCATCCCTCCCAGAGAAAAGAGTTCAACAAGTATTTTCATTTGCGGTGAGAGTCTTGTGTGCATCCTCAACGGGAGCATTCGGGGAGACGAGGGCTGGTGGGCGGGGCCCACTTTTTTGGCATTCCTCTAATAATCAGTTGAACTATTGACCTCGTTCATATTGAGCCGCTGGGCCTCCTTCTCTCCTGCTTGCCTTCGCTCATCAACTTCCAAAAGATGTAATGACAACAAAAAAGGGGACGGACATGGGGGTCACCCATCAGCTGGGTAATAGAGGAGGAGTCTGTGTGGACCTTCACACCTGGCTGTGTCATCATCATCATCATCATCATCATAGGTCTGCCCAGCTGTAAGGGATGCCTTGTGAAAATGGGGGTGGGGGGGGGGGGTACAACCTTCGTTCTGTTATTGAACCATTTACACACAACCGCCTGTCTTCAGATGTGATATAAAGTGATTTACCGAAGAAGAAGAAGCACATGAGCTCTGTTCTTTTGTTTCAGAAAATCCTCGTCCTTCCTCAGGTCACACGGGGGGTGATGAAGCATAACGCCCCGTTATTCCTGCGCCGAAGTCTGGATGGTTAATCAAGAAATAAATTGTCCCGGGCTGTAGGCGACCCCCCCCCCCCCCCCGCCTGTCATTTGGACTAATCCCCCCCGTCAAAGTTGTGTAAGTGTAATGGACGGCGAACCTGTGAAGCGTCCCACAAAGTAATATTCTCCGTGATGAGACGTCTTCAAAGAGAGGAAACTCTCTTTTCACACAATTAATCATATTCCGTATCCACTGTAGTTTGGATTATTTATATATTTGGTATGGGCCGCTGAGGAGACGCATTATCAACCGCTGCTAACAAAGTGTTTGTCAAATTGCTAAATAATGTATGTAAAATGGCAGAGCCGGTGTGCAAAGGGAGCTGGATCATCATAATCCTCCGGTGGATGGAATCCCATTTGCCGCGGGTCAGCGCCTCACGATGAGAAGGGTCAGATTATTGCTGCAATCCGGCATCAGAGGCTGCGTGACGCCGCTCTACCGACACCGCCGTGGAAATCTACAGCAGATCGCGGCATGTTTCTATATTACAGTCTGATGGACTTCTGTTCCCTCCACAGGATCGGCAGAGCGGCGCCAATGTGGGCCTGAAATTATGATCACAGATATTTAACACAATTATTTAACATAGTTATTCATTTATTCTAGGGACTACATAGTATATTTTTTATATCTTTAAATATGTCAAAGATGTCTATAAAAATACATGATACTGTATATATATATATGTAATATATATATAATACATATGTATATATATATATATAATATATATATAATATATATAATATATATACATATAATATATGTTGATATATATACAGTATATTTATTTTTGGGAAAAAATGCTAAAATAATTCCATAATTTTCACACGAAATTCTTAAGGCTACATTATAGAGTAAAATGTTGTTTGGTTGCTCGAGTAAACGATTTAATCACAAACACATTGTTTGTATAGATGTGAATGGTGATGACTACTCTGTGGAAACCGTTTTCATTTCCACCATCATGCAGAAATAACCACTAGTTCTGCTTCATACATGTTGATGACGTCCCACACACGTCAGAACATCTGACGCCCTCGTGTTTGGGTTCATGACATTAATATCATATATATATGTAAACATAACATCCCCCGTAGACTCACACGGCTCGGTCACTTTCACCGACTACGTCTGAATAACTGACGCTTCCGGCGCCGCCAGAGCAGCAGCAGTGAGCAGGAGCAGCTCGACGCCGATTGGCTTTCGCAACTCGGCGTCAGGCGAATTTTTAAACAAAGTTTAAATCTTACAACTTGAGGTGAAAGAGGAAAACATGTGCGTCTATCGCAACCACTGGCGTGTGTACGTTGACTTTCCCTCTGGGATCTAATGGCGCGAACAATTCTCAACGCTTTTGGTGTGAACGCAGCACGAGGTGTCGTGTGTTTCCTGGAGGAAGTGAGACGTCTCGCAGCCAAATTCATTTCCACGTGAAGCAGAACGTCGTGAATCCCGAAGCTCGGACAATTGCGTCTCCGAAACGACGTTTCCGATCGTATCTCGGGACGCGCTCGGCCGTCTGGATGGAGCGCGTTGACATCTGTTCCGTGTGGGTTTGCTATCGCCTCGCGCTCAGAGCGCTGAGAAAAAGGTTCTACTCCCCCGACGGCAGTCCTGTACTTTTTGCCTCCTCCGCAAGCACGGAAAACTGGATGTACGGTAGCAGGAGCCGGCGTCTGGAGACGAGACACGGAAGTGACCTTCGGCGCGTTCTTCCTGCTTCCCGGATAATAGCTGCAGCAGACCTCTGGCGGGACTCGAGCCAACGACTTCCCACGAGGCCCCGGACCGCAGCCCGGCGGCTGGAGGCCGAGGCGCACCGCGACGCATGGAGCGAGGTGGAGCTCTGTTTGTATGGCAGACAGGCAGTGGTGGATAACGGAGTTAAAGGAAAGATACCTGACTGGTAAAAGACGACAATACAAGTGAAAGTCACCTATGAGAACTTGATTAAAAGTCTTAAAGTATCTGATTCTAGGATCAAAAGTATTGTTCTGATATTAAATGTGCTTAAGTATTGAAAGTAAAAGTACAAGTTCAAGCTATCTATGACAAAGCAAAAGGTCAGAATTTTGAGAATTCTGAAGTTTACTCTTTTAACCCTCCTGTTACCTTAAGGTCAATTTGACCCCATTCAATATTTAACCCTCCTGTTACCTTTATATTTACTGACATATTTTACCCTCGGGGTCAATTTGACCCCAGCAATTAAAACCTCCAGAAAATTATTAGAATTAATATTGTTTCCCAAGTTTAAGTGTGAGGTACTTTATGTTTGTTTGTTGACTACCTAAATAGCCCTTTAAATATATAAAAAAGTTGATATTTCTTATATGTTTGACACAGTGAAAAACAGCCTGGGGTCAAATTGACCCCAAAGAACACCGGCGTTAAACATTGAATGGGGTCAAATTGACCCTAAAGGTAGCAGGAGGGTTAAGTGCTGTGGTCAACGACAAGTTGGGTGTTATCCATCCAGGAGCAACAACGTTCATCATGTATTATAAGGATCCTTTTGCATCTACTATGAACTTATCATCCGATGTGAGGTCAAAGGTCAGGGATGTCTATGTGTACAGATTGTAAAGCACTCTGAGACACATTTGTAATTTGTGAAAATGGGCTATATCAATAAACTGAATTGAGTTTGAGTTTAGTTTATTTTGATCAGCAAAATATACAACAATCAGAATTCAACAGAAGAAGAAAGTGGCTGACGAACGGGTCGAGGCTGAAGCCATCGAGCTTATAAGTGCCCTAACCATGATTTCTCCAAAAAACTTATTTTAAAGAACCATATATAGAAATACATATACATACACAAATACATAAAACTAAACAAACAAACCAGAACTTCAAGAACTTGTCCCCATTAACCGTGACTTATGATGCTTCATCAATGCTGTTACGTCTTTACTTCTCCAGAGTCATGTCTTTAAATTGTTGAATTGAATTGAATTGGATCATAATTCTCTGAGAAGCAATAAGAAACCATGAAGGAGTTGTGCATTTATAAGTCCCCTCATTCCGACCAGAGGATGCAGCGGGCAAATGCAAAATATGGTGTTCATTAAAAACATCAACAGGATGCAACGGGCCAGCGTCGAGAGAACGGACTCCTGCCTCGACGAGCACGCTGCCGGAGAGGTTCCACCGGAGAGGTTCCACCGGACGCTGCAGCTCGGAGACCGGCCCAACGCGGTCCTCCTGCTAGTGGGTCTGTGTGGTCGCAGGGAGACAACAGTGGCAGACGGCTCGGGTTCCCCCCCCTCTCGCTTCCCCGACAGCCCCCGCCGACGAGGCTTTGTTCCGCTGGCTTAAACTGCGGCGGACCCAGGGCTTCCCCAAACCCTCTGACATCAGCGCACAGCTGATACGAAGCACAAAGGATCTCGAGAAAGGGAGGAAAAAGAAGCGATGCCTTCTATTTATAAACCATGAATGAAGGCCGCGATTATTTTTGCTGGACCTGAAGGACAAACTCTGTATTGAAAACAGCAACAAGTTCCAATAGGAGGGAAAGGGAAGCCGCCTCATATCTGCATCAGTAGAAAGTCCAACTATTCCGAAGTAGAAGTGTGTTCCCGAGAATTTAGCACATCTACACAGACCAGGAGTCCAGTGAGATGGGAGGTATGGAGCCGTTCTCATTACCTTCGCATTGAAAATGCGGAAGGAAATGTTTTGATCGCCGTGTATTTATTTATTTATTTGTATGCGTGTTACTCGCATAACTCAAAAAGTATTAAACCGAATCGCATGAAATTTGGTGGGATGATTGTTTATTATCGGGGACCATTTGATTAGATTTTGGGATCGATCGGATCAAAGGTCAAGGTCATGGATAGGTCAACATCTTCTTTTTACCATAGCGCGGTCAATTTCTATCCAATTGGCATGCAACTAATGCCAAAATGTTCATAATTCAATGCCCAATCTTGTGATATGCGAAGGTATGGGCTCTACCGAGTGCCCGTTCTAGTTTCTCCATGTTGTGCCTCCTCGATCCTCCTGCTTGTGACCTGGACATTTTAAGTCAGACTTCTGATATTGTCTTTTAAAAGGAGCTTTCTTTTTCTTGGAAGACGTCCTCACTGGACCTTTGCCCCTTTACAAAGAAGCTTTCCAGATAACTCAGTTTTTTACTCATTTGTTCTAGCCTGTTGAGGTAATTTTTCAAAATAAAACGTCTTTCAGACCTTGATTCATTATTTCGGTGCCCGGTGGTTGGGCACCGCTGCTCTAGGTGAACTCTTCCCGACCTACAGCACCAATGGAAAGAAGATATTGAACTATTTCCATGTTTATAACGTCTACCTACAACCTCTCTGTGTTCAGCAGCCTCCAGGTTTCACATGACTGGGGGTCTCAACCGAATCAATCATGACTTCATCTGTGTTTTTACCGGATCGGCTTCAAGCAAAGAGTTTTTATTTGAGGCGATATTCTAAATAAGATATGTCAATCTGTGAAATGCAATTTTTTTGTGCTAAATAACCATCCTGTGTACAATAGAAATGACGTTCCCAGCAGGCTGTTGGTTTCAGGGTCCTGTCTGATGTGATTAATCAGGGTGCAGAAATGATGACAATCAGTGAATAATGTTGTGTATACAAACTGGAAGGATGGTTGTTGTTGTTGTTTTTAAATATTAATTAATATTTTTGATGAAATGTCAAAATTGTAGGCTTCGTTTTCCTTTTCCTGACTGAAGCATTGCACAAGGACCATTGGAAAGATGAAAATCTCCCAATAATCACAGTTCTTACAGTTTCTGGATCGGATACACATTGTAGTTCTGACAATTCTTTAGAAAGAAAATAGGTTTTTCAATCCCGCCGGCAGGTTTTGGGGTCCAGAGGATTTGACTCTGCTGTTGAAGATGCACATAAATGTATTCATGCTTTTGTTACTTCTCCATTAGATCGTAAAGTCCTCCGAGACAAATTTGTGAATCGTGATTTTCGGCTGTATAAATGAATTGAATTGAATTATCGCTGCTTTTATTATCATTCTATTATACGCACTGCTGCAGTCATTAGTAGTTGCCAGTCATAAATTGTCTTTTATTATTTCTGCGGAGACTGCCACTACTGCTATTACTGCTCTCATTATATGTATAATTTCTGTCATATTGATCGACTATGTTGTAATTTTATTATGTTGTCTATTCTCTACACATGACATCTATTCCTCGGTTTCTTCCCTTTTTTTCCCCGTCAAAGGTTTTTTTTGCTCCTATTTCATAACAAGACAATTATTACCAAATAGCATTGTATATTTTAAATTGTTATACACTTATATCTGTGGCAGCCGATAAAACCAACAATAGGATTAATTAATAATCCACTGGGGTATCGATGGAAAATGGTTCACATTGCTCATGGGTCAGGGAGGAGGGACCCTGAGCAGAATTGTGCTTTGGGTCCCAGGCATGTCGTATATTTTCACACATGTTCTGTTATTCCTCTGCTAACTGGAATGCGGCGTTATTGTACAGTTTGAATGATGTCGAGTGCCTCGATTTTGTGAGGTAAAAATGTTTTTGTCAAGGCCAGATGACAGAATCAACTGAGCCAGCTGGAGGGCTCTGTGTGCTCCAGATTGAAGAGCTTATGAAAAAAGAGAGTGCCTGGAGTTATGTATCCCTCTCCAGAACAGGGCATCTGAGGGTTAAGCACACGGCGAGCTGAAGAGCATTCCAGCTGATCTTAAATGATATCAGAACGAGGAGAGATGGGATGTGACATGTAATCAATACGTCTAATATCATACCTCCTCAATGCTGGGAACAGTTATAGAAGCACGACGGGCAGATGCCGTTATGATCCGTCCTGGAATTTCCACCAACTTCAGTCTCAGTCAGCACTCTTCCACATCCATCCATTCCATCCATTATCCAAACCGCTCTTCCTTTATTATGGTCGCGGGGCGCTGGAGCACATAGACAACTACTTGCCAACTTTTAGACCCGATGACATCAACGTCATCCGGGCACCATGAATGTATCATCCACATAGCATGGCAATCCTTCCAATAATTATCCAGATATTCAGTCAAAAATATCTCCACTTCAGCATTTGATCTAATTAGCATATGAATGATTGAGTTATGGACGTGTGTTGTGAGGTCACGGTGACGTTTGACCACCAGAAAGGAATCAGTCCATCCTTGAGTCCAGGTGGTTTGAGGAAATTCCCTCAAGGCATCCCAGAGATGTCCATTCTCAAGAATGGACAGTACGGACGGACAACAGGGATCTTGAATGTGTGAAAAATGTTGTTTAATATTTTGACAAATACAACATAGATTGGGGGGCTGCACTTCCGTGTGGACGTTGCGTGTTCTCCCCGTGTGATATTTATCTGTAAGTCTCTTCGGCAAATGTCAGATTTCATCCGTCAGCACCGGTTCTGGATGGAAACGTCCCACTCGGGAACACACGGCCCAGTTACCGACACACACGGCATTTCTCCCCGTCAATCAGAGACACACTTACGACCGATTCCAGCCGTCTGCACCATTATTACTTTTCAAGACTTTTTCTGTGTTCCCAGCAGACTCGGAGAGAAAGTCTCAGAGAGAAAATTCATCTCAATTTCACAATACTCGACGCGGCTGCGATCGAGGATTGGATTGCATGCCCCCCCTCCCCAATTTCCCTTGACCTCAGTAGGACTAAGAAAACACACGGCTTGATCCTCCAGAGCCACGTTCAAACACTTATCTGATCATTAACAACTTCTGCGGAATCCAGTGGGAACCATTCCGGGCTCGTAGGTGTGAGCCCCGACTGGACATTGTTAGTGTAGAAGGAGTCAGACACGGGCAACGTCTCCTTCTCCTTCGGCGCAGTGGCGCGGGACGGCCAGGCGGGGATTTGGGGGGGTTAATTTTGATTAATGGCGGCAATTAAGCGGATAAATAGAAGCGGACACCTAATGAATCTGTCTGCCTGTAGTCAGGAGTCTGAATGGAGCTCTGGAATTGCTCCCAGAGCCCGATGCTCCTAATTTGATTGCATAAATCACAGCAAAGCTCGCCTTTAGCCCCCGCTAAACCCTATTCAACACTAATGGCCGACGCAGAATTCCATCAGACCTCCCCAATTATCTCGGCCGACGGGGAGATACTAATCTGTAATAATTGCCATATGTTGATTTAATTGAGCCTGATGAGGGCTCAATCTGTGTGCAAAGAAAAATCTGTTAAATGGCTGATAATACAGACATGATATCATAGAAAAGTACACAATGGAGTCAGTGTTTAGCCCGATGTCACGAGCAATAACTCAAGAGGCGCTTTGAACTGCAAAGGAAAGGAAGCGGGCCGCATCGGTCTTCAGAGAGGAATAACCTCCCCCCCCCCCCCCCCCCCCGGGGCTCTTGATGCAGTGGGGAAATACCCCCGCATGAGGAAGGCTGCGTCTCAGATAGAAATCTGTCCCCGTGTCGGTCACTGCGTCTGCATGTAATCTCTTCCCCAGACGGACTGTGGGCCAGCTGCAGGTCACCACACATGGTCTCGAGTGGAGAATGCAAGATGCCAGAAGTTACCTCAGCTCCCTCTCAAGCCGCCCACCGGGAGCCCCTCATCATCATCATCATCGCGGTCATGTCATCGGCATCGTTAAACAGTGATGTCAGATAAACAGCCACTGCAGTTTGCTCTGATGTCATGTTGTACGCGAAGGCAGATCCAGGCTATTAATCTTCATTGATTTCTGTAGCACAATAAACACAATAAAATGTTTCAGCGCGATAGCTTACCCCCCCGTGTCGGACCCCGAGAGAACCACAAACATCAGCGCTGTCGAGACGGTTGGAATTGGAAGATGGCGCAGCTTTGTTTGCCAAAGTTGAACTCATCGTATAATTTGACTTTTGATCTGAAATGTCATCATTCAAATGCTGATGTCATCGCCATAAACGGACATCTGCAAATGAATGCTGTGGGCAATGAGAGGAGAAGATGTTGGTTTTGGAAGCGGTTTGGTTTCCATTTGTCGTTTTTTTTTTACCAATCGAATTTGAGCGGGCTTCGGTTGCATCGACTGTCGCTGAGAAGTCGACGTCGTCGTCGTGACGTCACCCATTGGTTTGTGGACCGATGTTGGGAAGCTGGAGTTTGTGGTGTTTTGGTTGTCGCCACCTTGGATCACGGCCATTGCCCTCTTGGCCTCATGGCAACCAACCGGTAAATGGAAGTGACCATATGTGGATGGCGGAGGACCGATGTCGAGACATCAAATACGACTCTGCTTGGGTTGTGACCTGAACACTATGCTGTATTGTTTGTTTGTTTGTTTGTGTATTTTATTCAGTCAATCAAATCAAATACAATACAATATTATCCTATATAAGATACAAAAGAGAAAGACTGAAAAGGTATAGGAAGAAGCAAAAAATGCCTATAAATTCCTATCCTAAATTGAAATCAAAATAAATCAAAATTAATATAAAATAAAGAAGAAAATAAAACAACTATTGAAGAAACCTTTAAACTAACGATTGAGACCATAAATATTTTCAATGTTGACTGTTGTTCACTAAGAGGACAGACCACTAATAGACGGTTCTGAATTTGAAGTCGGGGCTTTTGAAATACATTTAGTATGCGATCGCACGCTCATATGGTTTCTGGTCTCCCCAAAAAAAATTCATTTTGGAGAATAAATGGATCTGAATAATGAGCATGAGCAAAACACTGTGGCTGACCAGAGGCAGTAAACTCCAACCTCATCAATAAAACAATCAGAAGAAAGTGATGTCATGAGAAGAAACAGGGTAAAAAAAAGCCTTAAAGATGTTGCCAATACAAAAAAAAAGTTGTTGTGCAGATTTCATATTCAAAATGTCTCATATTTCCTCTACCACCTTCTCCGTGTTGCCTCTGATCTGCCCCATCAGAGCAAGTTGAGGGTTAAGTTACTTGCTCAAGGGCACCTCGACAGTTGTTGTTAAGGGAACGGAAATCATTACTCACTCGCCCCTTCTATATTTTCCAGAAGTCTGATGACTCGCCTACGCAAAACCGCCACCCTGCTTGTCCGTGCCTCCCCACTCGACTGCATGCCTATCTGTGGACAGTTTATTATTATGACTTCCTCCCCGCACTTCATTTGCAGAAGTGACCTTTGGTTTTTGCCCTCTAGATCTCAATGTGTCAGGAGGGGCTCGTGTCCCTGAGGGGTGGTTACGCCGCGCTACGTAATTGTTTAAGGTAAAAGACCGCCGTAGCAAATGTGCCATGTCGAAAAAACGGCCTTTTACCGCAGACGCCCCCGAGCCGGAGGATCCCCGAGCAGCCGGCCGCCGGGGCCTCGGGCCTGTGGGGAGTTGGTCTTGGACGAGAGGATGCAAGATGTCAGAGAACAGAGAGCCCTTGTGCTCTTTGAGCCTCGCCGGTGACCTCGTGGTTCGGTGGCGTGCCGCAGAAATGCTGAGAAATCATGCGGCGTGAACAGGAAGTGTGCTGCCGCTCGCCGTGTGTTTACGGAGCGCAATGTGCCGTGCCGCCGCTCTTCATCCCCGATGTAACCGTCGTCCACAGACCAATGCCGTTCCCATCTCTGAAGCTGTGTACGTTGAAGGCGATAACAGACGTGTTCTGCCAATGGCCTCATGTTTTTTTCCATCCACCACATCTGATGTAGTCGGAGTTTGCACCCCGTGATATTCTTAGCGGGGTGGAATCGCTGAAACGCCATTTAGGCAGGCATGTAGTGCGGAAGCTTGTTTTCCATTAAAAAGCTAATTAAATTATTTTATGTGGATCGGAACCTCCTTTGGGCAAGGTAAACCACCTAATCCAATCAGCTGTAAGAGAGATGGATCTATAAAGAGTTCATTTATATCGCAGCTCGTGAGAACTGTTTTCGTGTCGTTGTAATTCAAGCCGCAATAGTCAATACGGCGAAGGATTAAATGCCAACGCGTATTGTAAAAGGAGCTTCTGGTAATGATCATCAACCGCCTCCGCAGTCCCCCCTCGGCTCCACGGAGCATATTTCAGCTCATAGTTTGGGTTTTCATCAGCATTTTCTACTGGCTGCAGCTGTGTTCAGCAAAAAGCTGTAAAAACCCAACGAAACAAAAAATATATATTTATAAATCTATCCGTCTGCATATCTTGCCGGAGAGTCGTTAAATAGACGCGTTAAATATCAATACACTTTTAACTAGAATGGGCACTCGGCATATCACAAGATTGGGCATTGCATTATGAACATTTTGGCATTAGTTGCATGCGAATTGGATAAAAATTGACCGCTATATGGTAAAAAGAAGATGTTGACCTTTTCATGACCTTTACCTTGACCTTTGACCCAATCGATCCCAAAATCTAATCAAATGGTCCCCGGATAATAACCAATCATCCCACCACATTTCATTCGATTCGGTTTAATACTTTTTGAGTTATGCGAGTAACACGCATACAAATAAATAAAAAATAAATAAATGAATAATAAAAACTAACTTATCATATTAATAGCGTCGCCGCCGCCAAAGTAGCATGACATACTTATGTCAAAGAAATGACCTCAAAACATAAATTAAATATTTGTCATACTACGGGGTCCTTTTCCTCGGGGTACCAGGGCCCGTTACATTACGTCTGTTTTCCTGAACCAAGGCGGCGCCAAGGAAGTTGTTTGCGTGATCGGTTTTTCCAAGAAAGGAACGCCACAGACCGAACCGTCTGCCCTTTTCTTAACAGGACGCCAGCGTATCGTACTGCCGCATCCTGAACCCGCTTGCCTCTGGGCCCGGAAGGTCGAGGTTCCCCAGGCCTTTCCTTGCTTGCTGTCTCTCTGCCGTCACTCCATTGTTTTCTGTTTCTCCTCTCCACACAACCAGTGTGAGGCCCCCCCCCCCCCCATCGCCCATCCCCCCTCCCATCTATGGCTCCTCGGGGAATCTCTGGAATGACGCCTATTTACAGGGTCTCACCCCTATGAATGGATTTTTACTCATGGGGGTCAATGTGCAAGTTCTTTTTAAAAATGCGTTTTCCCAGGATTAAGATGTTTCTCTGCACCAGTTACGCGGTAAATGCCAATAACCGGAGCTGCAGCGACTCGACAGCAGCAATAAAAAAAGCATCCGGAGGGGGCCCCACGAACAAAGACTGCCGCACAACAAAATTAGATCGACCTTTGAACTTGGTTGAGTCCCTAAAACTGAGCCAGTAATTTGTTTCACACAACACCAAATTCATCCGTCGTGTCCACGTCGACAGCAGGAAGCCGGTGGACCGCTGCTGGCGCTTTGACTTTCGGGGGCTGGCGGCATTTGTTTCGGTAGGCGAGTCGCCGTCGGTACCGAGCGCCCAGATTTATCCTCTTGACAGGACTCAGAACTACCGGGGAAACTACCCCCCCCCCCCCCTCCATTCCATGTTAACATCCAGCTTTCAAACAGCAGTTGATGGAAATAATAACTATTATTATCATTTCTGTGGCAAGGCTGCACCCTTTAAACCACCACGAACGTCCAGGTGCTCGTCTTTGAACGTGAATGATCAAAGCCTTTTTGGGGAGGGTCGGATCCTGCCCTTCATACTGTTTGCGGCCGTGAAAAACAATAAGCACCTGATATTTTAGTCCTCAACTTGTGACATTGAGCGAAGTAGTGGTGGCTCGTCTAATGAATGGCGAGCTGAAAGCTAGCTGGAAGGCCGCAGCTCACCCGGGCGTCTTGAGTGAAGGTGTCGAGTGTCGAGAGTGATTTAGAGGCGGGGCGTTGGAAGTGAACCAGCCTTTTCTAATTAGTGGCGCTTCGCTGTCTTTCACCTTCTCTTCAGTCACATAACCCAGCAGACTCCGTCCCCTCTTTGACATTTATTTTTTAATTTTCACTAGCTTTTTTCGTAATTTTGCTTGAAATTAATTCCACCCTTTTTCCAACATCATTTTTTCATATTCACACTTCTCAAACTTGTCTTCAGTTTATTTTACATGGTAAAATTATTTTTAGTCTTTTGAACTTGTTTTCATTGCGAGTGTTTTTCTTCTTTTATCTCCTAAGGACTTTATTGTTTTATTAATTCCACCCTTTTCCAACATCATTTTGCTCATTTGTTGTATTCGTACTTCTCAAACTTGTTTTCAGGTTATTTTACATCTTAAAATAATTTTTAGTCTTTTGAAACTTGTTTTCATTGCGAGTGTTTTCCTTCTTTTATCTTCCAAGGAATTTATTGTTTTATTGTGTTATTTGTATCTTCTGGTTTAAATACTTCTTTTATTGTTTTTCCTTCTAGAGCAATCTGAGCAACATTCTATGATATGAAAGGTGCTGTATAAATTTAGTTTATTATCATATATTTATCTATTTGGCTGGAGGGAGGTGAGTCATGACTTCTTGGGGGAGGGGGAATAAAAGAGGGTATTTTAGATTTCTCTGCCCAGATTTATATAATTGGAGGCTGCTCTGGGAGTCTGGGGCCCCGCCAGCTCCGCTCATGCATCAGAATCAGTCAGAACACTCGGTGCTTGGTAGCCTGCGGATATTTTTCCTGCTGCCTGTGGACTTTGGGGAGACTCTCTGTTTGGTTATACAACCTTTAGTGGCTGGTAGTGTTAAAGAGTTGTTTTGCAATGTGATTTATTATTAGCTCATTTGGTCGACAGCCTTGATACAACGTATTTATGTTTATTTTCAATGCACCCTATAAGGCTTGATCAGGTATTCCGCGAGTATGTCGAGTCTATGCAGCGATTTGATAACATTTTATTTGATCATAAGCTCACGAGCAAACTAGTACTAATTCCATTAAGATGCAGCGAGAGCCTGGATGGGAGTCAGAGAAGACATGTGGACGAGGCAAGAAGAGTTTTGAATCAATGAAGACGAGTATCTTAATCGGAAAAACAGGTTACACACATCTGCAGGATGTTAAACCCACGGCCGTGCCACTGAAGGCCAAGTCCGACTCAGACGCCTTCAGCCACTGAACGTGATTTACATCCCTGCATCGCATGCAACAGTCATTTCCCCAAAACAGCGACCTCTGCATGGCGGTCTGTGTCGGAGCGAAGCCGGGCTCATAAATCGAGGGTTATCGGGACAGAAAGCGTGATGATGAGAACCACACAGGGGGGTTCATCTGCGGGGACTTTTTATACATTTTTATTTTATTTTTTTAATATCTTTCGCTCCACAAGTGTCAATCGTGAGCAGAACTCTTCACCTCGCGCTCTAGCTGCGGCGCCATCATTGAGAGAGAGTGCGCCGAGGCCTCCAAAGAAAACAGTAGCCGTTGACAAGGAAAACACGGGGGCCCGGCCTGAGGCCCCCCCCCTCCTCCCCGGTGCTTCAGAGGATACTGCTTCCACCAGCAGTGGAAATAAAGCCTCCTTTATGTCCAGTCCCGTCTAGAGACAGACGGACACGAAACCTTTCGGAAGCCGACCGCAAGGCCATCTGAAAGGAATGAACGTTACGAGGATTAGAGCTTTATAAGAAGGATGCACATCAGCGTGGAACACGGAGCGCCTCGTCGAGCCTTTGTCTTCAAACCGCTCGGTTGAATTAGCTCGAGTCTCTCATTTCATGAGCGAGAAGGTCGAGTCTGTACGTTCTCAATAAATCTGTCACACCAGTGGATTGGATTCAATCTATTGTCATTGCACAGAGTGCAGGTACAGAGGCATGACATGTATTCTCTACATTTAACCCCTCCTTGGTTATTAAGGAGCAGTGGGCTGCAGCGATGCGCCCGGGAAGCAACTGGGGGTTCAGTGCCTTGCTCAAGGACACATCGACTTGCAACTAATGGGGAGAGCGGGGATCGAACCGACAACCTCGGGGTTGCAGGACGACCCCCTCACCCCACTGAGCTGCAGCCGCCCCCAGTTCCCAGTGGAACTCTTGTTTCGATAATCAAAGCATTAATCAATATGTTTTATACCAGCGACAGGTGAGATTATTAAATTCTACCTCGGTGATATGATTCTGTCACATCTCAGTCATTTCCCGTGACTTTTTGTAAATCAATTTGTTCCGAATGACTTCATGTCATGGTTTTCTGTATCCGTTTAAATGACGGTAATCCGAACAGTAATGTTTGAGTGGCTGTTAAATCCACAATTAAATTACGCTACAAATTGTTTTCACCTGTATAATCTGAAACATTCAATTCAATTTATTTTGTATAGCCCCGAAATCAGAAATGACAAATGTTCCTCAACATGATAACCCAAATGCAAACCACCCGTAAGAGAAAAAAAGCACGGGTCTGTTCTTGATGGTTTATTAAGAGTGTGTGCACGTACACACATTCAGAAACAACCACTTTACTTTCACCCACTTTCACATCTCTTTACATCGTGTATTCTTTAGCTAGCGCTCACCATTTTTGTATATTTTCCTTTTTGTTTCCGTTTCAAATCTCTTGAACAGGTTGACGCTGACCTTAAATATCAAGCCTGCCAAAACAATCGCGGAGCATCGCTCCGTCGACCTTTCCGTCTGTTGTTGTCCGCGAGCTCGAGAATCTCTCCTGCGCTGAGCGTCTGAAGAGCTCTCTGGGAACAACTGTTGCTTTTCACGGAGAAGAGCCTTAACAGAAGCCCTATTCATTTTATTTGTGGGTTTCCTTTTGCTGAAAACCACACCTGAAACTTGTCTTTGTTGGAGTAAGACTTGGCTGCCCCCCCACCCCAACCCCGTTTGTCAAATTCAATCAAGCCCTCAGAGCCGGGCCATGGACAGAACCACATCGCAGCGTGGAGTGGGTGGTTTTATTAAAGGAAACATTCCATCGTAGATCCTCGTCCTGAAGGATAATTGCATCGATGTGCCTGAAGTGATGATGACCCTGCCCCTCATAGCTGTATATATATTATCTACTAAACATTCCAATTCTAAGAACGACATCAGTTTTCAATTTATTTTACATTTAAACCTTTCAATTGTTGGGGAATTGTCTTTTTATGCTTGAGGAGGTTCCTGAAATGACCAGAATGTCAGCGGTGATAAGAGCTTGAGTACATTCTCCAAATGCCAAGGAAAGGTGCTTCAGTGCATCCTTTCTTATCTCCTTTAGCAAAGGGGAGAGATGGAGTTATCCAAGAATGTCTTGCAGGCAGGAACTTTAAAGCTCTGCATCTTTCTGCCAACAACATCCTCCGACGCGGTTTGATTTTAAGGATGAGCTGAGAACATCCTTCTTGGAATCCTCGTACTCTACATCATTGAGTTTTTTACTCGACGTATTTTCTGCAATGGACAAATAAAGTTGAATTTTTTGTTGTTGCCTATAGTGTAAGTGCAGACGCTTCCTCAGCACTGCGGTTGTCTTTTCCTAAGTCCTTACGAACTCTCCTTCACATCTTTTCCTTGAAGTCATCAGAATCAGAATCAGAATCCGTTTATTGCCAGTAATGTTTACACAAACGAGGATTTTTTTTTGCCGAAAGGTGCAACATTTGACATGACAAAGGTGTGTGTTTCAAGAGACATGTGTTGACCGTATTAAAGTGTATGTTTACATGATGTGTGTTGTTTGTTTAACCTGTTTGCCTTTTCGGGTCATTTTCCCGAAAATAATACACCCTCCCCGCCTATGGGTCATTTGACCCGATTCAATGTTTCACCCTCCTGTTACCTTTATATTTACTAACATATTTTACCCTTTGGGTTCAATTTGACGCCAGCAATTAAAACCTCCAGAAAATTATTAGAATTAATATTGTTTTCCAAGTTTAAGTGTGAGGCACTTTATGTTTGTTTGTTGACTACCGAAAGAACACCGACATTAAACATTGAATGGGGTCAAATTAATCCGAAGGCGGGGGGAGGGTGTAATATTGATTCGGGTCAAAATGACCCGAAGGCAACACAAGGGTTAAAAGTGCATGTTAAAGTGACATGGTGTTTTCCAAGGAAATGTGTCATTCAGACGTCACATTTTGTACTTCTACCTCGGCCTCAGTCTCAGATCAAATGATGTCAAAGAACTCTTGAGGTTTCCTGAGTCAGCCAGAAGGGACCAGCACACTTCCCTTTATTCACTGATGAATGATGATAAGCTGATAAAAGATACACAACCTGTCCCGACACCCCCTCCTCTCTACCTCCTTCTGTTTCATGGATCATGGAGGTCTGGATCGTGGTCCATGCCGACTCGTAATTATTCATGCACTCTGTCATACTCATTGAATGTCTTTAAGTAACTCTGTAATGATTCCTTCTGGTCACATGACGTCTATGTCTTCTGTCCATCCTGGAGAGGGATCCTCCTCTGTTGCTCTCCTGAAGGTTTCTTCCCTTATTTCTATTTCTTGGGAGTTTTTCCAAATTCGATGTGAGGTCAAAGGTCAGGGATGTCGTATGTGTACAGATTGTAAAGCCCTCTGAGGCAAATATGTAATTTTGGTGTCTAAAAAATAAACTGAATTGAACATGAATACAAATAGATGTGCATTACGTCGGCTGATATATCATCTTATAATCTTAATCTTGAAAAACAATGAATGACTTAACACAATTTAAATGACAAATTAAAATGTTGATTCTAAATACATAAACTTGCCTTTAATGTTTGACGGAAATGTTTCATTTGTAGGACTCTTGAGTTCGGTGCTTAAGAAAACAATTGGACAGTACATGGTTCTCACTTTAAATTGCTATTACAGTATGTCTTTTAACTATGAAAGCTTTTTATGAATAATATCCCACACTGCATACATTGATGCTTTTCCCACCATCTTTAGTATATTTAAAGTCCTACTTTTTAACAAGAATGTTTGGACTCATAAAGCAAAGTTGATCATTGTTGTCAAGACCAGATTCCAGTCCACAGTATGTCGTCCACGTCTGTAGTCTGGATCCCCATTTTCATCTCACCAAAGAACATTTCCTTGCTTCAGCCAAGACCAAACCCCGTTCTCAAACCATCAATCAAAAACCTCCAACCCTCCATTTCTTTTCATTCATCCGTCTCACTTTCCTGCTGTGAGGAGAACTGAGCTCATGATTACAAAGCGTTCATTGACGTAATATTTGAGTGATATCGTCGCTTTTCTCACAAAACTCTATAAGTTCCAAGCTATCAGACTCTCTGCAGAACTTCCCTTGTTATAAATGACAAATTGCTTTCGCCCAGTGTCTTCAGGCGACTGCTTTATCATCCCTGTCCCCCCGGTGAGATGGGACAGCCACATCCAACTGTGACGAACTTCTATCTCTGGAACTCTTCTCTCCATCACAACGTGGCCCTCAACGGACCCGACCTGGAGGAGCAATGACTTGTGGAAAGGCCCAATACCACCTGTTGTTTCATGCATTTGTGCTCTCTGGGGAGTCACCAGGCCCTGTCAGAGATATGCAACTCTGCTGCCCATGCAGGTGAACCCTGACATTACCCTGGCCGAGAGGCGCCCCCATCTGGTTCAACAGGCAGCCGGGGGAAAGAAGTTCTGGTCGATGCGTCCGAGTCTCCGACTGGGTGGCCCAAATTGGAAATGCTGGTTGTGGTGGAGCCAGGTTGTACCACACTGAGTCACACGAGATCATACGAATGCCCTGAGACCAAAATGGTTAGAAGATCTGACAGCTCCCGCAATGTTGCGACGTCAAGGAGATTTTGAGGAAAACCTAAATAAACACAAGACGTCCGCATCCGACAGCCTGCGTCCAGATGTTCTAAGAAACGCCTGTCGGAACAGTGTTTATGGAAGAAAAGAAAAGTAATTCACATGGGGGAGCTGCCGATGGTGTTGCCATGGCACCGGGAGCAGACGGTTTAGCGAGCCCCCCCCAACCACGCCGCCATCCCCTCCGGTTTGTTCCATTCCCACCAGCCGCTGACTGCACGCATCTGTTTCAAAGTGTGCATTTGCAAAGACTAATGAAGGACATTACGAGCATGTGCGTATTCGCCACATCAGCAGAACCACGAGCTGGAGGTGGGAGTGAGCTCAAGACACCAGAATGTGGGTTACACTGGTAAAAAAAAGCAAAAAATACACCACATGAAAGGGGCTCCTGTGGGAACCCATGACTTTTTCCCTCCTGCAGGAGCTTTCCAACCGGGGGGCCCCAATGTTCATCGTGGGTTCATGAGCGTTGCCAAGTGACACGTGAACCAAGCAAATCAGCTCCTGTTCATTTGCTGACGTACCTCTCAAGACCTTTCAACGACCACATCGGGGGGGGGGAAACAATTCTATAATAGAGTGTGAGGTGAGAACGACTCGCCCGGGGGCCCTCCACGATCCAAACTGATCATGACATCATGTTGAGCCATGTTGTTAATGACCTGATGTGCCTCTGGCGAGTCTGTGTTAAAAGGTGGCGAGCGCTTACGACTTTTCCATCTTAACAACTGTGCTTTTTTTATTTTTGAGCTAACAGGCTTATTAAGGATCAGTTCAAAGTACGAGAAGGGGGGGGGGGGGTGTTCAGTAACAGTCCTGCCGCTCAGTGGGCGACTCTTCACGCTAACGATGAAACACACAGCAGGTAGAGACTCTAGAGCCCAGCGGCATCTCCTGAATGCCATTCATTCTTTCCGTTGAGTAGTAAAACAGCTGCCGGTCCAGAGAACACACAGCGCTGTTTGTGTTCTCCCGGGCCTCGAACAGCGATAACGATAAGTGATTTTGGGGCGCAGGGTGATCTAGGACAAACATAAGAAGTGAGAGTCATCCGGTATATATCTCTGCCACGAGAGATCCCAGGGGGAATGAAAAAGTAAAACTGCTTTTTTTTGTGAGGTCCCGGGCCAGTGATGTCCTATGTGTACCGATTGTAAAACCCTCTGAGGATGATTTTTACTTTTGGGCTCTACAAAATGAACTGTATTGAATTGAATAGATGGATGTAACTTTAGCCCTTACAACAAAAAAGACTGCTCTCTCGTAAAAACAGCAAAACTCACTGCAGATAAACGTTATTGACACATAGTTCATGTATTTCTATTTGTATCACTATAGTAACTAGAATGGGCACTCGGTAGAGCGCATACCTTCGCATATCACAAGATTGGGCATTGAATTATGAACATGTTGGCATTAGTTGCCAATTGGATAAAAATTGACCGTGCTATGATAAAAAGAAGATGTTGACCTTTTCATGACCTTGACCTTTGACCAGATTGATCCCAAAATCTAATCAAATGGTCCCCGGATAATCACCAATCATCCCACCAAATTCCAATGCGATTCAAGAAGATTGACCTTTTTCATGACCTTTACCTTTGACCTTTGACCCGATCGATCCTAAAATCTAATCAAATGGTCCCCGGATAATAACCAATCATCCCACCAAATTTCATGCGATTCGGTTGAATACTTATTGAGTTAGGCGAATAACACGCATACAAATAAATACGCGGCGATCAAAACATAACCTTCCGCATTGTCAATGCGAAGGTAATAAACCCTTCTCGAGAATGCCAATATTTCAACTCAGACTCCTAATTTTTCTTCATAAGATGTTCGATTTCAGATGTGGAAAGGAAGGGCTACTCTGGCTCCTCCAGCCGTGTTGAAGGCCAAGACGCTTTATCCCGACTTGCTCAGTTATAAATGATGAGTTCGTCCTCATGGGCTGCGTATGAATAAGTGTGAATTGGTGAATGACATGTGGTGTAAAAGTAGTCGCTTTGAGTAGGAAGACAAGTAATCTATTTTAAATGTTAGTTTCAAGTCTTCTTCAATACAGCATGATGTTCATTTAGTAAATGAAGGTCCACTTGGACCACCTTTACTGGGGAAAACCAGTGCAGTTAAAACCTAGAAATTAGGACATCGGTTGACCTTCAAATGAATTCTCTGGGATATTCCACATTGTAATTCACTGTGAAATCATTGTAAACTGTTGTGTGGTGCGTTAGTTCCTGAAAGGGAACCAGCCAACAGCACACCAACAAGGCCAGAGCGCCAAGCTAACGAGGCTCCAGCAATATCTTCACCACGAACCAACGTTTCTTTGCGAATGACATCTACGATGTTAATCTTTCAGCACTAGACCGGCTGTTCAACTTTCCTTGTTTTTGTTTCCATTTCAATGATTCGTATTCATGCACAGACTTTTAAATGTGTTCATTACAACCTACGAAAATGCAAAATGCCGTCCATCAATATTCATAACACTCTTGAAACATGAATAATTAAACAGGGAAGAAGCAAGAGTGAAGACTTGCTGGAATCACATTCCTCGTCCTGCGTGGATGACGACGTCACGTCCCCATCCTGCAGTGGACACGCACAGCAGGGGGCTTCCTCAGTGGCCGCCCACCGTTTACCTTTGAGACGGAGAATGCTGTTTGTGTATCTGACGGAGGAAACTCACAAGAGTCCTCCTCATAGACATCTTCATAAACGCCGGGATCACAGAGAAGAGTGGTTTGGAAACTATAGAGGATAGGGGGTTTTGGGAGGGGTGGTGTCTGGTTTGAAAATAAAATATCATTGATAGGAAAGAGGATCTCAGCGGGTTATGGTGACGGGGTTGAGATGGGTTGGAGAGGTGCATGCATGGGAGACTTAATCATTCTCCTCACCTGCCACTCCATCTTCCCCTTTGTATCTCTAATGACACACACAGGTATATCGAATCCCACACTGTGACAGCGGGTGCATCAACGGGTACAAATATGTGAGAAGAACACTTCTGGTGGGCATACTGAAAGAGGAATTGGCTTGTGGTGTGAAATACTTTCTCATATTTGAGTGAAAACTGAGGCAAGCCTGCCCTCTGCAGAGCAACATGATGCACACAGATATTACAGGATGTCAACGTCTTGATGTTAAACGCAGACAAAACTGAAGTTATCTTACTCGGCCCTGAGCACCGCAGAGATCAATGATCTGGTGATGTGGTTTCTGTAGACGGCATTGCTCTAGCATGCAACACCACTGTAAAGAATCTCTGTTATCTTTGATCGGGTCCTTTAACTCCACGTGAAGAACATCTCAAGGACTGCATTCTTTCATCTACGTAATATTTAAAAAATCAGACACATCTTGTCTCAAAAAGATGCAGAAAAATTGGTTCACGTGTTTGTTACTTCTAGACTGGATTACTGCAACTCCTTATTATCAGGCTGCTCTAATAAGTCTCTTAAGTCAACTCCTTATTATCAGCTGCTCTATAAGTCTCTTAAGTCAACTCCTTATTATCAGGCTGCTCTATAAGTCTCTTAGGTCAACTCCTTATTATCAGGCTGCTCTAATAAGTCTCCTAGGTCAACTCCTTATTATCAGGCTGCTCTAATAAGTCTCTTAAGTCAACTCCTTATTATCAGCTGCTCTATAAGTCTCTTAGGTCAACTCCTTATTATCAGCTGCTCTATAAGTCTCTTAAGTCAACTCCTTATGATCAGGCTGCTCTATAAGTCTCTCAGGTCAACTCCTTATTATCAGGCTGCTCTATAAGTCTCTTAAGTCAACTCCTTATTATCAGGCTGCTCTATAAGTCTCTTAAGTCAACTCCTTATTATCAGCTGCTCTATAAGTCTCTTAAGTCAACTCCTTATTATCAGGCTGCTCTAATAAGTCTCTCAGGTCAACTCCTTATTATCAGCTGCTCTATAAGTCTCTTAAGTCAACTCCTTATTATCAGGCTGCTCTATAAGTCTCTTAAGTCAACTCCTTAATAACAGGCTGCTCTATAAGTCTCTTAAGTCAACTCCTTATTATCAGCTGCTCTATAAGTCTCTCAGGTCAACTCCTTATTATCAGGCTGCTCTATAAGTCTCTTAGGTCAACTCCTTATTATCAGGCTGCTCTATAAGTCTCTTAAGTCAACTCCTTAATAACAGGCTGCTCTATAAGTCTCTAAAGTCAACTCCTTATTATCAGGCTGCTCTATAAGTCTCTTAGGTCAACTCCTTATTATCAGCTGCTCTATAAGTCTCTCAGGTCAACTCCTTATTATCAGGCTGCTCTATAAGTCTCTAAAGTCAACTCCTTATTATCAGGCTGCTCTATAAGTCTCTTAGGTCAACTCCTTATTATCAGGCTGCTCTATAAGTCTCTTAAGTCAACTCCTTAATAACAGGCTGCTCTATAAGTCTCTTAAGTTTGGGCGGCTTTAGCTCAGTGGGGTAAGAGGGCCATCCCTCAACCGTAAGGTCGTGGGTTCGAT
Source organism: Pseudoliparis swirei (assembly GCF_029220125.1). NCBI lineage: Eukaryota > Metazoa > Chordata > Actinopteri > Perciformes > Liparidae > Pseudoliparis > Pseudoliparis swirei. The sequence goes on along the minus strand of NC_079394.1, from coordinate 29,790,349 downwards.
CCCCGCTCTCCCCATTAGCTGCAAGTCGAAGTGTCCTTGAGCAAGGCACTGAACCCCCAGTTGCTTCCCGGGCGCTTCACCGCAGCCCACTGCTCCTTAATAACTAAGGATGGGTAAAATGCAGAGAACTAATTTCCCCTTGGGGATTAATAAAAGTGTATATTTATATTTTTATTTATTTTATTTAAGTCAACTTCTTATGATCAGGCTGCTCTATAAGTCTCTTAGGTCAACTCCTTATTATCAGGCTGCTCTATAAGTCTCTCAGGTCAACTCCTTATTATCAGGCTGCTCTATAAGTCTCTTAGGTCAACTCCTTATTATCAGGCTGCTCTATAAGTCTCTTAGGTCAACTCCTTATTATCAGGCTGCTCTATAAGTCTCTTAAGTCAACTTCTTATGATCAGGCTGCTCTATAAGTCTCTTAGGTCAACTCCTTATTATCAGGCTGCTCTATAAGTCTCTTAAGTCAACTTCTTATGATCAGGCTGCTCTATAAGTCTCTCAGGTCAACTCCTTATTATCAGGCTGCTCTATAAGTCTCTTAAGTCAACTCTTATGATCAGGCTGCTCTATAAGTCTCTTAGGTCAACTCCTTATTATCAGGCTGCTCTATAAGTCTCTTAAGTCAACTTCTTATGATCAGGCTGCTCTATAAGTCTCTTAGGTCAACTCCTTATTATCAGGCTGCTCTATAAGTCTCTTAAGTCAACTCCTTATTATCAGGCTGCTCTATAAGTCTCTTAGGTCAACTCCTTATTATCAGGCTGCTCTAATAAGTCTCTTAGGTCAACTCCTTATTATCAGGCTGCTCTATAAGTCTCTTAAGTCTACTCCTTATTATCAGGCTGCTCTATAAGTCTCTTAGGTCAACTCCTTATTATCAGGCTGCTCTAGAAGTCTCTTAACCCTTGTGTTGCCTTCGGGTCAATTTGACCCGGTTCAATGTTTCACCCTCCTGTCGCCTTCAGGTCAATATGACCCGATTCAATGTTTAACCCTCCTGTTACCTTTATATTTACTAACATATTTTACCCTTGAGGTCAATATGACCCCAGCTATTAAAATCTCCAGAAAATTATTAGAATTAATATTGTTTTCCAAGTTTAAGTGTGAGGTACTTTATGTTTGTTTGTTGACTCCCGAAAGAACACCGACATTAAACATTGAATCGGGTCAAATTGACCCGAAGGCGACAGGAGGGTTAAATATTGAATCGGGTCAAAATGACCCGAAGGCAACACAAGGGTTAAGTCAACTCCTTATTATCAGGCTGCTCTATAAGTCTCTTAGGTCAACTCCTTATTATCAGGCTGCTCTATAAGTCTCTTAGGTCAACTCCTTATTATCAGGCTGCTCTATAAGTCTCTGAGGTCCCTCCTGTTGATCCAGAATGCTGCAGCTCGTGTTCTCACTAAAACTAAGAACAGAGATCACATCACTCCTGCACTAGCTGCTCTGCTCTGGCTCTCCATAAAATCAAGAATCACTTTAAAAACTTTCTCTTAACCTACAAAGCCTTGATTGGTGACGCTCCATCATATCTTAAGGAGCTTCAAACCTGTTGATCTAAACCTGTTTTCTTGCCCATATGGATGATGGTCCAAACCCTGAAAATAAGAATGAAGTCTTTACAAACTAGACATTTTCTGAAAAAAAGATGTTAAAGGATGAGACTGTTCGCATAAAAGACCCAAACCAACAATGAATGTATCATTTAACACATATTATACGATACATATTCTTTCTCTGTGCCATAGAGTTCCATTGTTTTGTCCAATTTACCTATGAAAACACACCAGTGAGTCACACTGTGGGCATACTATGAACACAACCACACACACACACACTGTAGAACACACACTAAATGTCTGACTCCCACATACACCATCCTGCTGCACCAAGTACTCGCTATAGAGCACTAAATGTGGATTAATCCATCGCTGAAAATAGTCCTAAACAAATGTTTTGAGTCCCGTACGACGTGACCAGATGTTCAGGTGGTTACTTCTCTTTCCACCCACTCCATCCAGAGGATATTTTCAGGCATTTCTTTTGCCCCCGAGCTATTATTTCTTACAATCACACTGATGAATTGATAACACGCGCTTCTCGGAGGGATTATGCAGTCAAGCATGTCCCACAATGCCTCCGGTTGAACGGAGTAAATTCTTCCTCTTGGATATCTCCTGCGCTAATCCACATATTAAACCACATATCCCGGCTCAACTTGCCAAGTGTCAAGATCTATAATTAATGCGATCTTACTTCTTAAAGCTCACTCTAAATAGTTTGATTGCATGAATTGATATTACTTTAAGCCCCACTTTTCTTATCTCACTTTATCGAACAGGCCTCATAATGGTTGATAATTCTGTATCTTTGTGTTGTGAATTTTATCTAAAGATAATTGTTGTGTCAAAGTGTTCCCTGAAGAGACAAAACACTGGCTGCTCCGTGTGCATGCATTTGCACTGTGCGCCCCCTTGTGGTCAAACTATGTCACTCAAAGCCCCCCAATGGTCTGCAGTAGTTTCCCTCTTTCAGCAAGAATGTGTGAATCTTCACGTTACAAAACTGTGCACTTCTTTGCATAGAGGGCATCTTAAAACCTTTAATAAAACAAAAACAAAATACAAATATGGAACAACATTTTTCCCGGTAGTACAAAGAAGTTTCACGAACACACGACGAGTCACTATCCACACCGACGTAGTAGCAGAGAGAACAACAAGCGAATTTGCAGTTTCATGTCATTGCTACAGATGAAAAAAAAGCTCCTCATCCTAAATCTCAACACGGGCTTCAGAGAGAAAACAGAGATGTGAAGGAATCAAACACAGTTCCAGTCGGAGTAATATTGGAAATGTGCACGTCACGTTGACACATTGTTCTGTTGCGATAACAGTGAGGCAGTGTGGCATCTCCTTAGAGTCAATATCGCTGATACAGCATAACATCTGCCGGGCTCCAAATGTGTGCATGTGTGTGTGTGTGTGTTTGCCTCCGAGGGGCATTTTAGCAGACGGGGATGAAAAAATGTGAAGCCCTTTTTAGTTTTTAGTTATGTTCGCCAGCTATGAATGACGACTGAGTCCCGGCCCGCGTCGGGCAGAAGGAGCGAAAAGAAAAAACGTCCGCGTGGCAGGTAGCAGCCGTTGGAGGCCACGGTCCGCACCGAGGGAAAAAATGTCATCTGCAAAATGTCCACAGCATGGTCTGAATATGGAGAAAGGATGTAGGACCACGTTTCCGTAACGACGAGGCAGCAAAGGGGTCAGATTACAGGCCGCGTCTTTTCTGCAAACAAACCTGCAAAAATTTGCTTTCAAGCGGTCTCAGCACACGATAGAATCCTCAATATACACGATCTATACGTTACTCAGATATGTTTTCCATAGCAGCACACATACCGCATCGAAGCTCTACATCAAAAAGGTGGGACCTACATTTTAATCACACGCTCGCGTGCTGTATATATTGATTATCCAATAAAATGCTGGTCCACAATATGAACTTGTGTTTTTTTTCATATAAATGCATGTTTCCATTTCCAGATTCCGGTATTTGTTGAGAGGTTTATAAACGTGTCGTGTGTGTTTGGAGGAAGATGCCATCTATGATTACATAAAGTAAAACGGGAACATTCAATAGTGTTGTGTATGCAAAGCGAGACATTCTTAGTCACTGGGATTTCATCACATCAAAGAGTTCAGAAAGAGGAGGAGTGGGGGAGAGACGGTAAGACATTCAAATGAAAAAAATACACTTCACAAAATTATTTTCACATTTTGGTAGGTTTGAACTCACAGGAAAGCACATGGAACATTTCAAAATAAATAAATAAATAATAATTTAAAAAAAGGTACAGGCACTTCTTTATCTGTAAAAAGTAGGTCAGTTCAAAGCTGTGAGGAAAGTAAAAAATAGGAAAATATTACAATAATATCCACCGTTTCCTCTTCTAATACCTCGACTCTCTTCCCATCTCAATTCCAGCCTCCACGCGGCGTCTGCGTGTCTAAGCTCCGCCCACATGGAAATATCACCGCGTCTCCAAAGAAGCATCGACGTCCCGTTCTGCATTCAGTGACATTACGAGTTCAACAAACAGGCGCAGCTGAGGAATGATACGTGTGCACTCACAAAGCTGAAATGCAGGTGACGAATGTTGGCGTGAGAAAATGTTGACACACGCTTAAGAATGCAAACGCTGATCCCGTTGCATAAAAAAAAGTGACGGTCCGATTGTATGCATATGGCGGCCTGCCTGCTCTTCATACTGCAACCGTTTTCTTAAAATTAGAATTGAGAAAATCGGAATGATTTGTCTTGGCTGACGTCTCGACATATATATCGCCACATACGCGGCGATATTTCCCGATATATGGCATTCTTAACCTCGGTATCATTCTTTTCCAAGAGATAAAATCACTGCGAAAGGTCAATTCAATCCTCATTTATGGCCGTTATAATATTTGTACGTATGAATGTTTTGAAATATTATGAATTGCTCAAATGGAATTGATGGTATCCCTGGTAAAAAAGGTCAAAGAAAAATTCCAATATGCAGACAACAAATATTGGATCTATCAGACTTGTAAATATAGGTTAGATTTTTAATATAAAATATGTGATGTTTCCATGTGTGGGAACTGGGCTTTGACTCGGTGGCCAGACGAGGTCCATCTTCCACAGAGCCAACATGCTCGCGAAACAGCAGAGAAATGGAACGCCGCGCACACGGGAATACTGCACTCAGAATTCATGGAATTCAAGCAAAGTCCACGAATGATACGAATGAACACTTGAGGGCTGAAGACGTTCCAGGAGCAGCAAACTAGTCCAACTGCGTACGCTGAAGGCTACACGGGATTATCACACCGTCGTTGGAACGCCACGTCGGAAATGCTAAAGTCACGCCCTCCCCCCCAAAAAACAAAATCTAGGAAATTAGTGGCGATTAAAAAAATGTAAATAAAAAAATACAATACAAAAACCCCAGGTGAAAATCAGATAACAAAAACGCTGTTAGCATCACCAGCACCTTGTAGTTTAACAGCTGCAGTAGCTAATAGTTATACGTTCACATCGGGCCCAACGACGACATGGAGCAGGTCGGTCATCGGGAGGGAATTAGAACCCAATTCTGCAGCTCCCGCGGTGAAGAGACCAGAACGGATCTAAAACGAGAAGATATTGGACTTCCGTTAGCCGGGTTGCCAAAGACACGGCTCCTCGTGAATGCCAACGTCACTCCGTCTGCTGGATGTGTAAATAAGTAATAGTTTGTCCACACGTCAGCCAAATGAGCTCCTCAGATGTGTCCTTTTGAGCTTTTACCGAGCTTCACTCGAGTCAAGATAGTTACGCGAGCCACTAGCTAACGCCCAGTTATTTTGGAACATAACTACCCGCTAGCCGCAATAACTGTTCTTTGAGCTCTATTTAAACTTGCAGAAGGAAACAAGAATAGTCGTGTTTCTAGTCACATATGTTGACGCATTAAAGAAGTCTGAAAGGAACCAATACAATTTCATAAACTTCCTTAGTGGAGCGAAAGCGTTTTTTATACTCACTCAAGGTGATTTTCGCTTTTGCCAAAGAATAGTTTGTGGAAACGTCTTTAAGGTTTAAAAAAAGAGCCAGTGTGTAGGACTCGCCGGCATCGAGCGGCGAAGCTGCAGACCGCAACAAACTGATTGGTGGCCGAAGTTAAAATGCAAAAACACAAATGTCCTCGCCTGAAGCCAGTATTTGGTTTGTGAAGAGGGTTCACGATGTAGATATATAAACGACTCATTCTAAAAAAGGATTACAAAAACAGTGGATCATACAATGAAGACAAATTACTTCGAATTTTCTACTTCTGCCAATATATTCGCCTTAAATACGACACACTGGCCCTTTAACTCTCAGGAGTAATCAGCTGTTTCTGCCGTCGCAGTCTTCTAGAATATTCCCGAAATAAATGCCTCCAGACAAGCATGAAACATAACTATCGTACGTGAGCTGGATGGCCGAGGCTCCTGGTTTACTCGTTTATCCGCTGTGAATCCAGTTGGTGGAAACGCGCCGAAATGAGATTGCTTCAAGTTCGCTCGACAACCGAAAGGGAACGCGGCTCACGGACATAATTAATGTCCACGTAAAGATCTGTGGTGATGACTGGAGATTAGAGACGATGTCATCTTCGTGGTTCCACAAGCAGAATATTCCAAGCCTCAGAAAGAAGGTTGAATACCTTTGGGAGGGTCTCCGGTCACCGGGGACACAACGGCATAATAATATTGTGTCGCTTTGGTAGGTAATCTATGTTTTTGTCAAATAGAAACTCAGTTTGATTGGTAGACTAGATGGTTTAAAGATGTCTAAACCAACAGCCACTGGCCCCAAACAAAAAAAGAAGCTTCTTGCTCTGGTCTTGTGTATCGCCGCCAACAAAGGGTACCGAACCCAAAAGAACGAGACGGACCCCAAAGACAAGTGGCGGTAACTGGTGATGCAGAAGCCCGTTGACTCAAACAGGTGAGTGGCGCCCCAAAGGCAGGGGGTCCTTTTTACCTAGAGCCCAGTGAGGTCCACAATGGCCTTGATGAAGATGGTGTCGTCGCGTATGTAGGAGTTCTTGGAGTCCAGCTTGGCGAGCGGGCAGAAGAGCGGGCAGCCGCTGGCGATGTTCATGTCGCTGACGGGCCTCTGGAAGGACGAGGAGGAGACGTCGGGCCGGAAGGCGTCGATGATGTGCTCCCTGTTGTTCTGGTCCAGCAGCATCAGGGTGACCTGGGGGCGGTGGGAGGAGCCGAAGCGCCACTTTAAAAGGTGCTCGTTGGGATATGAGTCACGCTTTATTCAAAGGTTGTTACGGATCGGAGAAAAGGTTATTAAAAAAACTATATAAATTCATAAAAAATTATATTTCAATAAAAAATAGCAAAATAAATTAATTAAACAAGTAATCACCATTAAAAATAATAAATTCAATTAAAAAAAATATTAAATTATAAAAAAATATTGTTGCAATAATGGAACAATTTTTAAAATATATTTTGGATTTCAAGGCCATTTGAAAACTAGTAAGCTACAAGCAATACAAATGTAATTGAAATATTCACACTGTCCATAACATATTGTTCATTGTATAAAACGATCGTCTCTCTTCTTGACAGTGAGATGAGACGATAACAACCTCACTCCTTGAGGTCTGAAGCTGGAGTCAGGACGGGTTTAGCCTAGCGTAGCATAAAGACTGTTAGGCAATGGGAAACCACATCCTGACTGCAGTCACATAAGCATGGTTCAGTTCTGTGTGGATGCAAATATGCAAATTAAGAATGACTCAGATGTTGAACATAAGGAGAAGTAGCAATGTAGAAAGTAAAAGTCCTGCATTTAAAATGAGAATAAAAGCATTCACCTGGGTGGGCCTTTGTTGTTTTTGATACCAGCGTTAGAAGTTTGCGTGTTCTTTTGTTTTGTTCAATAAATGATCAATGCTTTCTTTTGCCGATGTGAACCACAAAGCCATGGCGCCTCACTGGCAATTTGATTTACGTTTCTTCTGGATTTATTGGACAAATGGCCACTCCGATAACATTTAGCATTAATTCTCTGCCATAACTAAGTTCCCGAGGTAGTGGAGTAAAAAAAAGAAAAGAGTACAACACTGGCCTCTGACATGCAGTGGACTATATATGTACATGTGTTGCTGAAAGTAATTAACATTGGGTAGGATTATGTAAGCGCGTGTGTGTGTGTGTGTGTGTTACCTTCTGGTTAAAAGGCCACTTGAGCAGCGCGTCGCTGTGGCCTCTCATCACCACGAAGAACAGGGACAGGTGTGTGCCGCGGCCCGTCCCGTCTCCGTTCAGGTAGATCCTCAGGCACATCTTGTAGCCGTATTTGCTGGTGTAAAAGGCTGGAAGAGACAAGGGGGACCACGATCTCTCAAAAATCCCTGAAAATCCGACCGGCGCCGCCGTCGTCGGGGTCGCGGAGCGCTTACCGGGGGAGAACATGGCGGGGGCGCGGCCCGCCACGGCGTCCTGCCTCTTCTTGGTGAAGTCGGAGATCTTCCAGACGAAGATGCCGTCGTACGTAGCCGCCGACATCTCCCTCATCTTCCCCTCCATCTCCACGACGGAGAGGTCCCGCAGGCTCACCGTGCGCTCCAGCTGACGCACCTGCAGCGGGGCACGGGGGCAGGAGGGCGGACTCCAATGAATGGAGCACATCTTTCAATAATTTCATAGTTTGAATTCACTCATGCAGCAAAACGCGTCTTAGAGGTCGAGGTTCATGTTTAAATCGAGAAATGTTGCGTTGTTAAGATGCATATGAATTAAATTAGAAGCAAAATCAGTCATGTAAGATTTGGTCTTTTTTTCTTCTCCCCTTCACATTTACGGGTTGGGACAAAATAAAAAAAATAAAAAAATCCCTTTCTAGACAATTTTTGACGGTATGAAGACGACTTGACTTGTTATTATTGTGGATCGATTGACATTTTCAAATCCTCTTTTTAATTTCTGGTGCCTTGATAATTTGACTCGTCTTGCTGGTTTATTCAAATTAGGTTCCCAATATGAATACGCTCTAGTATGAAATGAGGTGTGAGATGGTCTCTGTTGTTCTTGTTGTTGTTGTTATGGCTCTCTACCTTGCAGACAAGACTTAATCTAGACTCTCCCTCGTCTCTCTGACCAGTTTTAAACTAAAGTTAACAGAACTTTATAATCACAAACTGTTCTTGCATATCAATTTTTGTCTTTTTGTGTAGAATCCCATCTGGATCATTTAGATTTAAACTTTATCTTTGTGTTTATGTAGCTCTGTAACGCTGTCCTTCTGGTCACATGACATCTCTGTCTTCTGTCCATCCTGGAGAGGGATCCTCCTCTGTTCTCTCCTGAAGGTTTCTTATAATTTTCCCCCCCTCAAAGGGTTTTTTCTAATTCTTTATCCTGATCCGATGTGAGGTCAAAGGTCAGGGATGTCATATGGGTTCAGATTGTAAAGCCCTCTGATGATAATTAGTCATTTGTGATATTGGGCTGTATCAAATAAACTGAGAAAACTGAATCCAGAGGAAACCACAGCTGGACCCGCGTCTCTCGGGGTCTACCTTGTTGTTGAGGATCTCGATCTTGTCCTGGTCCAGCCGGTGCTGCCGGTTGTAGGCCTCCATGGTGGCGCAGGAGCGCTCCATCTCGCGGTTGAGGACGCACACGATGTTCTCGAACGTGCCCACTTTGACCTCCAGCTCCAGGCAGCGGCGGCTCAGCTCCGCCACCTTGGCCTTCTCGCTCCAGAGCTGCAGCGCGGCGCTGGGCAGCGGCGTGAAGGCGACGGCCGGACGCGGGGCGCACGCCGCCGCCGGGGGGGTGGCGAGGGCGCCGGCGGCCGCTGCGGCCCCGCCCATCTGGCTCATCTTCAGCTCCAGGTCCCTGAGGGAGCGGTGGAGCTCCTGCAGCTTGTGGCCGGCCACCTCCAGGCTCTGGGGCTGCAGGCTCTCCAGGCTCACCTTGATGCCCATGATGAAGTGCAGCAGCAGGTTGAGGTGCTCGTAGGAACACTGGCGCTCGTGGTCGTGCAGCTTCTCCTTCTCCACCTCCACTCGAGAGAAAGACACCAGCAGAGGCACGTCAAGCACGCCGCGAGCCGGAGCGGGACATTTCAGGGCCGGAGAAAAGAGAAACAAGAAGAGCTCCGGATGGAAATGCACGCTGTGCAAAGTATTCGTGCTTTTCATCGCTTCGCCGCGTTGACACTGATCAGCCGTTTGACAAAAACACAGGCCCTGCTGGAGCGGACCGACTCCGATCTGAGAGAGCGGTTCGTGCAAGATGAAGCGCCGAGTTTTGTGTTTCTCCGTCACCATGGTTACGGCGATAACAGACGCTGCTTCATTTCTACGCTACGTTTTCACGCCTGGTCTCCACACTCGGGTCTGGGCACGTTTGTTCTTAAATTACGGCCACAAACGCACGTTTTTTGTGAGGTCACAGTGACCTTTGACCTCGGCGGTGCAATAAGAGATAACTTTGTTTGTTCTCTGGGGAATAGTTATTGTGCCAGAGATTGATCACAGAAGAATAAGAAAAAACAAAAGAGTAACATATATATCAACATATAAGGTGTATACAATGTAACACTGATGCCAGTGTAATATAGAATATAAATAAGATTACAATATGTTTTGTAAAATAAGCAAAACTAGTTCGAATATAAAAATAAAAACACGTAAAAACATAAAGTGTATAGGAAGTAAATATAAACAGCAACTAAAACATAAATATATATTGTCCATGATATTGAGACTAATAATGTCAAATAGCATTGAAAAGTAATAAAAGTTATATTGCACAAGACATGTTGAGGTGGATATCATGGCGATGATGTCATCATCACGAGAACAGACCCAAAACAACCTTTAAAAACTGGAATTACAGGCTCAAGGAAACCGATTGAGGTAATCAATGCAGAACAATAAACTGCAGTCCAATGTGTGCTTCACATATTTGCACTCAGCTCTCCAGAAACGGGCCTGAGCCTTTTCACTCGTCTGCTGATCAGTCAAAAAGCAGAAGCACAATGATTGCATGCGTTATCAGAAAGCAGAAACTCGTCTTATTATTATTTTTCTTAAGCCCACATTCGGCTTCGTGCTCAACCGCCACAGGCATGCAGCAACAAATTATGCAATAACTGATCAATTCTGAATTTATTTATTTTTTATCAGTAAGTATGCATTTATTTTCTCATATGTAATGTAACTTTCTCCTTAAATCATTGGTCTGAAAATGGATTTTGGAAACTCTTCCTGGGAGATTTTGTTATAATTTTGCAAAGTTATTGCATAATGCAGTCGCTGTTGCTTTAGCCACCGTTACACAGAAAGCAAATTATAACAGAAATGTCTACTTACAGACGCATCGCAGCCAACAACATGAAATCTGCACGGTGCTTTACATTTACTGCAGAACTTAACATGGTCCACATACTGCAAAACAAAACAAAACAAAAACAAAAAATAAAATGAAAGAAGCTTGTGATCGATAGAACATGTCGTCGAATGGTTAATGATATCAATCCAACAGAATTATGAGAAATCACGTATGAAAAAAGAGAGAAATGCGTGGCAAACCTTTTCTCTGGGGATCTTTTTCTTCGCACAGCCTTCGCAAATCATCGGGTACTTTGGACAGATTTCATCGTGAGCCTCGAGGAATAAAGTAAAGTTACTTCACTGCGAGAGAAATGGCGGCAAAAAAACACGGCGAGGGAGGAAATTCCCCTTTTGGCCCCTGTACCTGAACCTCTCTTAGTTCACCTGCTGCTCTTTTGCTGCCCCTATTGCGCCTGTTTTCCATTATTATCCACTAATCATCTCACATTCACACCGACGGGCAATTTAGAGATCAATTAACCTGACTGCATGTCTTTGGACTGTGGATGGAAGCCGGAGAACCCAGAGGGAACCCACGCTGCCACGGGGAGAACATGCTGCACACAGAAGGACCGCCCCGACCGGGAATTGAACCCACGCCCTCTGGCTGTGAGGCGACAGTGCTAGCCACTACACCACCGTTGTGTGTGTCTTGCTGCCCCTAGTTTGCATCTTTTTCTGCCTCCGTTATGCTTGTTTTTAACTTCTGTTTTCCACGAGTTGGCCGTTGTAAATTACTTCTGCATAATTTGGGCTTTTACTTGTTTTGCTTTAGATTATTTTCGTTGATTCCTGTAATAAACTTCTGGTTTGTTTTACTAAACACGTCTCTGGCCAAATCTCTGTCCTGAACACTTCTCAAACTATAAATATCGGGGTTGTTAAGCTGATATTTCTCGGGGTGCGAGCTGTCTTTCATTTCCCTCTAACTCTCTAAATGAACGCCCCACAGAGTCGATACCTTGATGTTCTTCAACAGGAAGGGTTCCTTGCAGTATTTGCAGTTGAGCGTCCTCTCCGGACATTCCCTCTCGTTGTGGCGCTCCTGCTCGTTGGCCCTCATCAGCTCTTTGCAGGACGGACACAGGATGATCATGAAGTCACACTTGCCCTCGTGGCCGGCCTGCAGAGAGAGGAAACCGAGTGATGGACCTTGATGATGTCACTCATTGTAGCGGCCGCGCGTTGGGAACGTTATGCGTACGATGAAGTCACGCTGGCTCTTGACATTATGTTAGTTCCAGTCTTCAAAAATACTTGAAAAAACAGTTTGTTTCCGAGGTTAATATCGATCAATCAGACGGGCCCTCTCTACCTTTATTGTGGCACAGAAACCGCACGTATGAACGTTGCATGATTCCCTCAGAAACACAGGCTCTGATAGAGCGGGGAAGTCCCGCCTCCTACGGGGTGGACCACCCCCTTATTTCGGAAATAATTACATATGATCGTCAAATTATTTGATCCTGTTTGAATTGTTCCAAATGATGTTTGCAATTTTTTTAATAGATTGCTTTTTGAGTCAAAAGAGTTTCATTTTGTCGTATAACTGTTGAAGTTTACCGCGAAAATATAGAATTAGAGAGACGGCGCTCCGAAGACACACCGAAGTGTGTTTGCTGTCGGGACAACAAGCATTGAACTCTCCCTCGTTCGAACTCACGGTCGTGTGCGAGTGCACGTGAACGTGCGTCGTGTTTATTTTTTTGTCATTTGCATATATTCTGCACAGATGTAGTTGTTGTCATTTTCTATGTAACTCCCGTTGCGTTGCATTTCTATTATGCACGAAAACAACCACACATGTGCACCTCAAACTCTTTGATGCTGCCCGTCCAGGTGCAGCCTTCGTTGGGACAGACGGCCGCCAGGGCCTCCACTTCTCTCCGGGCCGCATTGTCGGGGAAAGCCTGCAACGGAGAAAGCAGAGGTCGTTGTTGTTGTCGTTGTTGTTGTGGGTTCGGGATCCGGTCGGCGTCTTCAGTTACGGGGTGGGGGGGTTAGCGACGCCCTGCGTCAGTTTACCTGGGGATCGAATGTTTCATCTCCCTGGCTCTAATGTCTCGGGACGCGGGGCGGCGTATTCTATTTCCTAGGCTTGCAGAGGAAAGTTGAGCAATCGAAGTCGAGCGCGTCGGCTCACCGAAAACAAACGAGGCTGCAGCGTGGATCGACAAACTACTCACACACTCATATTCATAGAATGTGTTTATGTGACTCTGTGATGATTCCTTCTGGTCACATGACATCTATTGTTCGGTCCATCCTGGAGAGGATCCTCCTCTGTTGCTCTCCTGAAGGGTTCTTCCATTTTTTATAAGGTTTTTTTCTACTTTTTGGGGGAGTTTTCTCTGATAAGATGTGAGGTCAAAGGTCAGAGGGATGTCGTATGTGGACAGATTGTAAAGCCCTCTGAGGATAGTTCGTAATTTGTGATATTGGCCTATATAAAATAAACTGAATTGAATAAAGTTTTGGGTTGTTAGTCTAAGCTTGCGTTGTCATGTATCTCTCTCAAAAAAAGGCCTTTTCTTTTTCCGGTTTCATCCCGCCCTCGCTGACTCCTCACTCGCTACTCCCTAAGTGGCCACTAAAGATAATAACACAGCGCATCTATCGTCCGATTCCTTCTGAAAGTTACCACGAGGAACTTTAATTGTGTGTCTATTGGTTGGTCCGAGTAACTCTGTGTAAACAAGATGTGAAAGAAAAGAAAAGGTACATACACCGCCTTGCTTGAGAATGGAGGTGGGTTCCTCAAACAAGTCTTCTTTGATACAAGCGCTGCACTTCTGTGGGCCGGAACTTGAAGGGAGGAAAGGGAAATATTAGATTTGTATAGATACTGGCACCAAAATATAAACGACCATCCCCGCCCTTCAAAAGACTGATCAGTGATTAATATTAGAGGTACAATCTCAACTAAAGCTTGTCTGAGTAAACCTTGAGATAACATATAGAGCTGAAATGATTACTTCAGTGTGTTACTGGGTATATGCCACGGAGGATTAAGGCAGTTCTGAAGGCAAAAGGAGGTCCAACGTGGAAACTAGCAAGGTGTACCAAATAAAGCGGCCGGTGAGTGTGTGTGTATATATATCTATATATATATATAGATATATATATATTCCCTAATTCGAATTTAGCTAACTAAAAAATATAAATTTCACATCGTAGTCACATAATATGAAGGGTCACAGATGTATGTGTAAGAAAAGCACTGATGCAAAAATACAACTATCTAAAAAATGAAAGAACGAACAACAACAACAAAACGGCGCACATGCGCAGTGCAAAGAATGAAAACCCAGTGATCTCACAACCAAGCTCGACTTCAAATACGAAGAATTATGACGTACAGCATTGTTTTGTTTAAAGCCTACGACGAATATAAAGACACGAAGTGCTCCTGCTGTCTTTCTACAAGAGAAGACGCGAGTAAAGAGGACGCGTAGTGGGTCAGAGCCTCGCGGGTCACCGTATCTACCAGATGGAGAAAGGTCATCATAAACTGTCATATTGACAAAGAAACTAACTGGAACACGTTTTAAATATGTTTACAGTATATTTTCTTTACGATATTAATAACAATACGAAACACCATCCAAGTGTAACTCTTCGCCATCTCCACTGCTTGCTCGGGCCAGGTTAGCGAGACTCGACCACCGGGGGACATCTGGCACGAGCCGTCACACACACGTTCAGATCGTGTGTGTGTGTGTGTGTGTGTGGGGGGGGGTCACGTGGTGGTGATTGGTGAATAACCTGCACGGCCGAATTATTTAGCGGGTTCTTCGCAATCTATTTATCCGACGTGTCCGCGCGGTCGCACGCGGCGGTGCCAGCGGCGACGCGCAGGGCGCATCGAGGGCTGCCGGAGGGCTGCGGACGGGGCTCGGGTCGCCCCCGCGCTCGCGCTACCCATCGAGCTAGCTGTCGAGCAACGACACGACTCACCTCACAATTTTGTTGAAACAGAACGAACAAAAGCGGTGTCCGCACTGTGCTTGCAAGGGCCTCCTCAACACTTTCTGGCACGAGTTGCACAGATGCTTGTCCTCGAGGCTGTTGGCCAAAATCTTCTTCGGGAAGCCGGGTTTGTTGCCTTCCAGGGAAGATGGTGGAGACTGCTCCTGTGCAGCCATTATTCCCCTTGAACAATATCGAGGTGCTCAGCGGGGTGCGTTCAAGAAGCGAACGCGACTGGGTGTAGTTTGAGGACCAGTCGCCGGCAGCGACCCCATTGCCCCGTGACAGTTTATTCACATATGCCTCCCTGCTTCTGTTAACAACGCATATTTGATCTTCATATGCATCGGCAAATAAGACCCAGGCGTTTTCATGTGATAGATGTGACAGCTGAGGATGCTTCGTTCGGTTGTAAGTGACCACGTCTACCGCTAGGCGCCGCGAGCCCGGGAGGAGAGAGCAGCGACGGGGCGAGCGGCACCAGGAAGCGAGCGGCTGCTCCGCGCTGGATTGGACCACCAGAGCTGCGACCAAGTTACTACATGCAAGGCGGTTTAATCTCGGAAGTGTCTTCAAAATAAAATCAAGGTATTTGTGTTCACCAGTTGTAACTGGAGTTACGACTGACTTTATTTTCTGAATAGACTTTGGGGTGGGATATATTGTTCAACTGTTTCGTCCAGGCTCAGGAATGCATTTATCTGCTTGTCAAATGTATTTTGTGTTGTAAATGCCTCCGAAGCGCTCACGTACGCTTTATTCTGAAAGACGTAGCGGAAGTTGCACATTTGTGTCTCGCGCTTGACGCTGGGTCTATGTGGCTGCTCGCTTTTTGCAACGGAATGTCGCTGCTGCTATATGTCTGTCGGGATGGAGGGCTGACAGATGTTTCGAGGAGAAGATGTCGCGACTGCAATCTCTCCTGTTATTAAATATGCGTGAGTATGTTGTAGCGCATGAACCCGCGAAGAAAACCTCCTGTCCGGCAGCGGTTTAATGCCAATGAGCGGACGCGAGGGGAAGCTATGCTAGCTAATATCGTCTGTGGAGCTAACTGACACGGAGCCGAGGGATAACGTTACCGCTCAGCAGGTGTAGGTCACACACCTGGCAGCCGCGTCACTCGTTGACTGTCGACATACCCGTTAGACTAGAATGCGCGGCTTTAATATTTTGAGCATAATTGCAATACAAAATGTGATAAAAATAAATCCTCTCTCGAGCGCTAAAGCAGCATTAACAGCTAATGCTAGCGTGAGGTGGGGGACGTTAAAGGGACACACGGACGGCTCCCCGGGGGGTCGCGGCTCCCCGGGGGGGTCACGGCTCGAGTCGCGGCTCCAGTCACGGCTCGAGCTCTTTGAGGTGACCGCTCACGGGTCCCGAGGCCTGATGGTGAATCATGGATCGGTGACAGCTGGGACCCGTTGGGATTGAAGAGGGACGCGGAGCAGCTATAAGGCCTTTATTTATTTAGCATTATTATGTCTCTTTTAATCGCCTATTCGATTGGGCTAGCCCCTGTTTTGTGGATTAGGAAGCAATGGCACGATTTTTGGAAACCTTTAAAAAAAAAAATATATATATATATATATATATTTTTTCAATATGACAACAAATATGTGTTTTTTTTATATTTAAGTGTTTCCATATATTTTATATTAAAGTGTTTCCATATATATATGTGTGTATATATATGTATGGAAACACTTTAATATAAAATATATGGAAACGCTTAAATATAAAAAAAAAGATGTATTTGTTGTCATATTGAGAAAATTATATATATATAAATAAATATAGCATATTTTGTATATTTAATTTTTCTAAATAATTATATGGAAACACTTATTTTCTTACCAGTAAAATAAATAAAAATCTATATATTTAATTTTGTTGTATTGGAAGAAACAAAATCTAGCTATATCCATCTTTAAAAAAATATGTCATATATATATATATATATAATTTCTTTTGTTTGTTATCGTATCAGAATCAGAATCAGTTTTATTGGCCAAGTAAGTTTGCACAAACAAGGAATTTGACTCGGTAAAGTGTCTCAGTGCTTACACAAAATATACATTACAACACAATACAATACAGAACAAACAAAACAAACAGTGCAGTACAGAACAAACAGTGCAAAACAGTGCAACGGTCTAAGAAGTTTTAGAAAGTGACTTAAAGTATATACAAGAGGAATGGCTATATACAGTGGCTGTGAAACAGTAGTGCCAGAAGAAGTGGAGAGTGCGAGAAGTGCAGGGATAAATATATATGCTACAGTGGGTTATTGTTTAGTAGTGAGACGGCGTTTGTTTCAGACGTGGTGACATTTAAGTGTTTTTTTACATGAAGAACAACAACAAAGAACATCAATAGATGCAATCTAATTAAAAGACAAAGTATATAAAATTAAACGATAAAAATGAAAGGTAAGTAACTTGAAAGAAAATCCTAAGTACACTGAAGAGGAATAAAAGCACTGGAAAAAGAAACGCGTTAGCATCTGAGCTCTTCAGCCAGTGTTTGCCAGTTTCATGCAGCATCACAGCAACACACTACTTTGCTGTGTTCCGTTGGAACTCTGTGCCGTTGTAGCTGAGGCGAGGGATGACATCTGGGCCATTTGGCGATTCACGCTCTTCTGCGGCACTTAAAAATAGTCTCACAGGATAGCCTCGTGTCAAGAGATATGGAGGTGGAATACTGTTCAAAGGGTGTGAGGTTTCTGGAAAAACATGCCAACCGTGGTTTTTGTATTCCTCTATTTGTTTTGTTTTTTCACAGATGATGTTCAACACAACCATAGTCGTCCCCTCTACCTCTGACTGGTGACCAGGAGCATCCAGTCAGATCTAAGAGCCTGAATTCAGAGCTGATATCTCGTCCGATTGGCTTCCCATGTGCTTCTAAGCATGGACCCGTAGCGCCCTCATCCACCAGGAGACGCCGTTACCCGTTGTGTGACAACCGGCCTCTGGGAGATCCGCCGCACGTTACCGCACAGGCCCGCGACGCACCGCCGAGATGTTTACGGCGTTCAAGAAGCTGGTGGGGTCCGAGCCCGGGCAGCTCAGGGACAAGAACTTTCCGGCTGGCTTGCAGTCCATGAACCAAAGTTTGCAGAGACGCTTCGCCAAAGGGGTCCAGTATAACAGTACGTGACGCCGGCAAAATCTAGATATATCCATCTTTAAAAAATATGTCAAATATATATCATACCTGCAAACTTGTCACCTTTCGGTGAAATTCACCGTTTTGAAATCAAAATAGGTCATCCAAGTGAATCGTGTGGATCCGAAGAGTTTTTGTTTTGGGGTAGGGGGGCGGGGTCAACTGGCCGGCCGGCGTTTATGAGATTGGAGTGGGACGCGGAGAAAATGTGGAGTGGTGCTCTTCGCAATAAAACATCTTTGATGGACGTGTCGCGTCTCGGCCAATCAGCGTTCAGATGTCGACAGCGTTTGGGAAGTTAGGTTAGCTTGAATGTTAGTCCGCTACATCTGCTGCTGTCACGCTGCACGGTGGAGCGATGCTAACAAAGTACCGTACGATAAACACGATGTGATTGAGCATTTCTTTTTTATCAATACTTCATTAAAAGAGCGATCAGAGCGCACGCGCTGCTCCGTGTCGAGCGGTCTGCACGCAATGCGCTGCGCAGCGCTCACAGCGAGTGGCGTCAAGTGGCGGAGCTTTAGAGACTTGAAGTCTTCAGCTTTAAAAAAAGAAGAAAAAGATGATTCCAGAAGTGAAATGTTTCAGTTCTTTGTCTCCAATGCAGACAGTCTGTAAAGTGATGTAACTCTACAGCTGCTCATCCTGATGAACTCTGTATCATCTGGTCAGATACAGACTAAAGGCCTCTTAGCGTATAATCAATGCTATGATGGCACCATGTAGTTTCATTCATATCTTGCTGTATTAATACTTATATTACTGCCATTTGTTAAGTGTTGAAAAAGTTGGTAAAAAGTGAACCATACATATGTTTTATTTATTACTATTATAGACAAATTTACCAGTATCGTATTTTTGGTATCATTGTTTTTATGGTATTGTATCGAATTCTGGCATCATGATATTTATGGCAGGTATCGTATAGAAGTTATAATGTTAGTGACAGCCAGGTAGAGGCAGAACAGACTCAGGGAACAGAGTCATGGCTCAGCAGAGCTCACGAGTCCTTGTTGTTCAGGCCAAAGAAAGGGAAGTTGGTTTATGAATGACTTTAACCATATGATATATAATGACAACGCATATTTTTTATTACTATCATTATATCATTAATAATATTTCTACTTTATACATTTTGTTGTAAAACTACCAAAGTTCAGCTAAAAATATTATTAGATTAATCAATTAGTTGCTTAAGAGAAGAAAAAAAGAAGAAACTAATTTGATAATAATTTCACTTTAAATAATTAAAAAGACATTTTATGGTTCCAGATTCTTAAATTTGAAGATGTGCTGCTTTTCCATTTTTCCTAATTTGAATGATTTTAAAATATTGTTATACTTGTGTTCGCCAGTAGGGGGCAGTAGCGGGTTTTGACATGACTGGCGCCGTAATTCTTGTCTTAAACAAACAAGTTAGACCAGCGTAACACAGACAGTGACGCAGCTGTTGATGCGAGTCTCTTGGTGTTTACAGGTGAGAAACGTACATAAACACCATATATATATTAATGTTATGTTCGCTCGCTTTTATATTTTGGCAGTTATTAACTGTAGAAGTTAAAGTGAAGACAGTTAGCGCCGTTTAGCTAGCGGATGTTAATAGCACCATTGTACAATGTTCTGCTGGCCTGATAATTACATTGTTCCATGAAAGATGAGATAGTTACGTGTTGTGTCCCGTGACAGATATAAACAGTAGTATGCACACACATAAGTACATATATACATACACAACGTGTACATGCATATCAAGTTTAAACAGGTTTCCTGGTGGAAGTCACTTGTCCTTCGATCTCCGTGACCTTGTCCGTCACCATGGAAACGTTGTCACGTGACACTCTGGTTCTGTGACGTCGCAAGTCACAGAACCACGGAGTGACGTCACGGAGCACCGAACCAGAGTCTGTAAATAGAAGTGATTTCCAGCAGGATTTCAGTCTGTGAATCTCACAGAAACCCCCCCACCCCTTCTCCATTCAGCCACTTCCCGGGGTGTGGGCCTCTGATGAGATATCACAGACAGGGTGGGTGGGAAGGTTTATTACAATATATTATTGGATAAAAGAGGAACAAAAGGAATTAATTTCTAAAATAATTTAGAAATTAAAAAAAGTGTTCAAGTGCACCAAATTCAGGAAGTTACTTGATTTGTAAAATAGTGTAACGTGGGACTTGTTAACCTGTGTGATTGTCGCTCAAGTGGGCCGTAGAGATGTCTCTGAATGGGCTTCGCTCCTATTCACACCTGGGCCCATGCAAAATAAATATTACTGAATATTTCAAGGTGTGGCGGCCATATATATAGATATATATATGTTTGTATTTATATATATATACATACAAACATCTATTATATTCTTATTAGATAGATAGATAGATAGATAGATAGATAGATATATACTTTATTAATCCCCAAGGGGAAATTTGTCGAGCCAGTAGCAGCAACACACAAGAATAAAAATAAAAATAAAAAACACAAATATAAGAAGGGTTAGGGTGATCTGGCAAGAGGTGAACTGTTGTAGAGCCTCATAGCCGTCGGCAGGAATGTTCTCCTGTATCTCTCCTTGTGGCAGCGGAGCGTGAGGAGACGTCTGGAGAAAGTACTCCTCTGTCCCTGTAGGAGGTGGTGGAGAGGGTGGTCCGGGTTGTCCAATATGGACAGTATTAGAAGGGTTTGTGGCCACTGACTTAGTCAGAGCAGAGGACCCCCACCCCATTGTCACCTTTTTCACCCCTCATGAGTTTGCAGGTATGATATATATTTTATTTTATTTTATTTTTTTATCGTATTGCAAGTTTGTTTCGGACGTGGTGACATTTAAGTGTTTTTTTACATGAATAACAACAACAAAGAACATCAATAGATGCAATCTAATTAAAAGACAAAGTATATAAAATTACTAATTAAACAGTCGGGCCGACTCGTTCTGTTGTTGCTTGTGAGCGGAGCGGATGAGCCGATGACTGACCGACTCTTTATTTCTCTGTATTTAAGTGAAAATAGTCATCCGGGGAGATCGAAATACCGGCAAGAGTACTTTATGGCATCGACTGCAAGGCAAGAAGTTTGTGGAGGAGTACCTCCCCACGCAGGAGATCCAAGCCACGAGTATCCACTGGAACTACAAAAGTAAGTCCTCGTGTTCTGAGCTGCTGTGTTTCTACTTTGGCTCATGTTTGACGTCTGTTGTCTGCCTCGCTGCTTCTGTTTCAGTGGCTCCATATCAAGGTAACATGTCGACTTGGCTTCAGCGAAGCCGTCTTAGAGTAGCGGTCCCGTATTTGTGTTAGTCGCTCCGCACCGAGCCGATCTCTCTCCACCGCCACGACCACCGCTAGCGTCTGCAGTTGTTGGATCCGTACTAGAGTCGCTTAACCGCCTGCACATTTGAAGTATTTACCCCAAGCACGTGAATAATGCAAACGCCCTTTCTACTTCCTCCTCAGCGACCGACGATGTGGTCAAAGTCGAGGTGTGGGACGTGGTGGACAAAGGTGAGTGTCGACGCGGAGGCTCGCCTCGCTCTCAGAAGCCCCGCCTCTATCTCTCCGCTGCTGTCGATCAGCTGCCGTATCCCACGACGACCAAACGGACGCGTCGGTTTCAGCTTTTGTTTGTGCTCCTGTCCTCGGTGTTGACGTTGTCTTCTTTTTCTTTTTCTTTTCCTTTCTATTTTTATTTTTTTTTGCACCTTATCTCAGGCCAAAAATACCCTCTTCCCGAAGGTGGAGGTGAGCGCCGCTGTAGTGAACTAGCTTGTGTGCTTTGGTTTATCTTTAGCCCCGCCCTTATCTGAATGTCAGTATTCCCCTGAGGTCTGCTGCGTGGACACTTTTCTGAGTTTGGCTGACTTCTTCTTCTTGTTCTGCTGTGTGTAGCGTGAGAGATTTTCTTTCGCTCTCGCTCATCCGGTACCGCCATCTTTGAGCACGCCTGTTTAAAAAAAGAAAAAGAAGCATGTGTGCACATTTTCTACAAGTGAGGGTTGTGACCCAGATCTGAATCGTCATGACCGTGAATGACCTCTTGTTGACCCTGGTCATTGGTGAGAGAGGTGTTAATGCCCACATTGTGTGTGTGTGTTTTAAAGGACAATGTGTGTTAAGATGCTTTTTCATGAGGAACGTGGCTGCTCTGCTTCTTTTCCTCACCAAGCAGCTGAGCTGGAGGCTGTGACGTTCCTCTGGCCTGCAGCTGGTCTGACCTCGTGATCTCTTGTTCTTCCAGGCAAAGGCAAAAGACGCGGAGAGAATTTAAAGCTGGAGAATGAGCCCCAAGAGGTGATTATCACGCGGCTGTCACAGGTTCAGGGAACGGGCTCCTTCCTGGCGTGCGGGTCAGCGAAGGAGTCTGGGAGAATGTGGTAAGAAGTTGTGCGTTTGCTGCCTGTGTCGCGTGATTAATCCGTTTTTATTTAACGTGTGTAGTCGGATGACGTGGCCCTGGATGCAGAGTTCCTGGATGTGTACAAGAACTGTAATGGAATCATCATGATGTTCGACATCACCAAGCAGTGGTAAGTGGGCTGGCCTCAAGAACACTACGTTATAAGAGGGGGGGGGCCTCATTATATTTTACGGTATATGGACATGAGTTAGATGATATGTACGATATCGACTTATCAAATGATATATGGACATGACTTTGATCATTTTTATGATATTGACATATCGTACGATATATTCAATTCAATTCAATTCAATTCAGTTTATTTGTATAGCCCAATTTCACAAATTACAAATTTGTCTCGGAGTGCTTTACAATCTGTACACATAGACATCCCTGCCCCAAAACCTCACATCGGACCAGGAAAAACTCCCAAATAACCCTTCAGGGGGAAAAAAAGGGAAGAAACCTGTAGGATGGACAGATGCAATAGATGTAATGTGTACAGAAGGACAGATTTAGAGTTAAAATACATTCAATGAATATGACAGAGTGTATGAATAGTTCATAGTAGGCATATTCGATCCATCAGGCAGATGGCGGTGGGGAGGAGGGCGGAGTCTCAACAGGACAGAATTCACGACCCAGACGATCCATCAGGCAGATAGGATCTATGCCGTCTCATAGGGTCCGATGATGATGAATGATCATTTTTATGGTTTTGACTTATCGTACGACGTATGGACTTGACCTCGATACTTTTTACGATATCGACTTATCGTACGATATAATGGACATGACTATGCTAATCTTTACTATTTCGACTTATCGTACGTTGTTTGGATATGACTTTGATAATTTTTACGATATCGAATTATCGTACGATATATGGACATCATTTTGATCATTTTCGCTGACCTTGATACTGCTCGTTATATTTGTATGTTTGTTTGTAGAGGACTTTTATCCAACATGATGCCAGAATAACCAGTAGGGGTTCCGCTAACGTTATAATACGTGGGCATTGCACCGATATTGCACATTTTAATGAACAGATAGCAATAAGTTTACTTATTGTTTTGGTTGTGTGGTTATATTGAATTTACTTATTTTTTCACATTGCATTTCCAATGCCAATGTCTGAACATCTTTAAGAATTAAGTTCATTGCTCTTTGAAATGTCGCACTTGTAGTGCCATGCTATTTTATTAACACTACATCTGTGGCATTAAATGGTCTTGAAATGACTTCTCATCATGGTTGCTGGGACAATCCGGCGTCTCTCGGCCCAGAGGTCGGAGCTGTCGGAGCTGATGTCCTCTCACCGGCTCGTCAGTGAGCTCTGATGATACAATATTCATGGGCAGGTTGGGTTTCACTGGTGGGTTCTGTTCAGCACCTCTAAAGACATTCCAACACAACTGTTTGCCATTATATCTGAGGGAAAAGATGGAGATCTTTTTTTCATTTAAATTTTTTAATAATGTCATGTCCTGAGGGACAGGTGGCACCAATAGATGTTGGAATGTTTGTTGTTATTGTCGCCATGTACTGACGTGTTACTTCCAACGTCGTAACAGTACTGGTATCGCTGTTAGGGCCCAGATCTCGCAGATATCACGACGACACTATGCGAGTGAAATCGCTGCAGTGAACACGACTTCATTGATTAATCCGTGGTGTGTTGTCCCACCGGGGAGACGACGCGGCACGCTGAACACAGGCGAGCTGTAAACGGATATCTGACGAGGGTATCGGAGCTCGCCGGAGCGGAGGAGTAACCATGGCGACCGTCACTCTCCTCCTCCGGTGACCCGACCCGGCAAACCTTCCCCACCTGCACATATGGATCGTGTAAATTAGCACCGTGTGTAAATGAAGCCGGTGACGACACTCGCGCGACCGCTCCGCGTTCTCATCGTGAATCCATGAGTAAACGTATGGAGATACTACTTCACGTGAGTGGTGGACACCAGCTGATGATCTGAGTCCTTTAAACAAATTTTTTTAGACCTCCACTGAACTTCACTCAGGGCTGTGTGCAAAATATGGATGTGTTATGTATAGTGGGGTCTGAGGCTGTTCTGGATATGATGATATGGCATCAGCGCATCGTTCTCCGATGGTTCCAGCTGATCGATTATTTGCACAAGTGATATCCGACCTGACTCTACTAAATAATTTCGTCCCCCCCCCCCCCCCACGTGTTTGTCCACTCGCAGGACTTTTAACTACATCGTGAGGGAGCTGCCCAAAGTGCCCTCCCACGTGCCGGTGTGCGTGCTGGGCAACCACCGGGACATGGGCGAGCACCGCGTCATCCTGCCCGACGACATCAGGGACCTCATCGGCGGACTGAACCGGTAAGAGAGCGGCGCTGAGCGGTCGCGGTGGGCGGAGCCTCGTGGAGCTTTAAAGGCGCTCTTTCCGCCTGTGCTGCTTCCAATGCGGCCGCAACACCGCCACCTGCTGGTTCGGACAGCGCATTGCAGCCAAACGGCAACATGTAATAACTAAATGTCGCTGTGGGGCCATTTGTCCAATAAATAAATCAAAAACGATCATAAATTAAATTGCCACTGACGCACCGTGGGCTTTGTGGTTCACGCAGCCAAAAGAAAGCGTTGTCCATTCAGGATTTATTTAATTAAACAAACAAACTTCTAAAGGTGCGTTCACACCAAACCGAATCCCATGAAAAGTCAACGTACAAACGCGTGTGGCTGCGACAGACGCCATATTTCTCCGGGCGGCGCGTTTGGGGCGACGGGTTCACAGTAAAGAGTTCAGCTTCAACGCGCTCGCGTCTCTTTGTTTGATGTGATGCAGAGATCTACAGCATGTGTGGGACGTTGTGGTTTTCCTCTCCAGGCCGATGGGAGCGTCTTACATCCACTACGCCGAGTCCTCCATGAAGAACGGCTTCGGTCTGAAATACCTGCACCGGTTCTTCAACATCCCCTTCCTGCAGCTCCAGGTACTTTATGTTCACTCCATCATTAATATCATCGTTATTATATATTTTTTTTTAATTAAATCAGCTGTAACTTAAATGGTTGTGTGTGTTCATATTAGCTTTATATATATATATACATAGTAATATTAGAAGCAGGCAACATTCTCAGAATAAAAAAAACATTGAGATTCGCTCTTGTGGCTCAAAGGTGTACTGCAGATATACATGTTAAATTAAGTGTGTGTGTGTGTGTGTGTGTAGAGAGAGACCCTCCTGAGGCAGCTGGAGACCAACCAGCTGGACATGGACGCCACGCTGGAGGAGCTGTGTGTCCAGCAGGAGACCGAAGACCAGAACTACGAGATGTACGTACGATACCGACTTATCGTACGAGATAAGGACGCGACTTGGATCATTTTTGGAGCGCTGATGTGATTCATAGATTTGTGAAGCTGTGTTTGTATCCAAGCTTGAAACTAATGAGCATTTTCTCGAGCGATGAACTTAAAGAGTCGAGACGATTGAAACGCTACCGATGACTTTCGGGGAGCGCGTATCCTCGGTGTCCTCACTCACGGCCCCGTTGTGATTCCTGCAGTTTCCTGGAGAACCTGGAGTCTCGCAGCAAGGGCTCCGGCCCCGCTAACGGTCAGAGTCCCGACTCGGGCTCCCAGTCCCCCGTCGTCCCTCCCAGCGGCGCCTCTACGGGCAGCTCCAGCCCCAGCACCCCTCAGCCCCCGCTTCCCTTCCAGGCGCTCCCGCAGTCGCCGTCCGTGTCCGCCCCCTCCCCTCTCCCTCCGCCGGTAGCCGTGGGCGCCGCGGGTCCCCCCCCCGCCGTCGAGTCGAAGCCGCCGGCGCAGTCGCCCGAACACCTCCGGGCCCCGGGAGGCTCCGCCCCCCAGAAGCGCGGCTTCATCTCCCGCTGGTTCGGTCCAACCGCCGCCGCCGAGGCTCCTCCCTCTGCACCGGGTGGGTCCTCCCGACAGGTCACTTGTTGATGCTCTCATCCTCTGGTGTGAAACTTGTTTAAAATAATCAAAGGACTGGAGTTAATTTGAGTTATCGGGCTGTGTTCTCCTCAGACGACCCCCCCGCCCCGGCGTGCCCCGGCAAGGTTCAGAGCGTGGACGACTTTGTGCCCGACGAGAGGCTGGACCGGAGCTTCCTGGAGGAGAGCCGGCCCTCCAGGGCCAAAGGGCCTCCTCAGCATCCGGCGGCAGCGGACAGCGACAGGTGAGACGACCGCCCAGGCTTCGGTGGCTTTTTGATCTTACTATGTTTTAGCCTCAACACGCGTGTTTAATTGATGTGTTATGTACATTCATTGTCACTGAGGTTCTGGGGTCGGCCGCACAAAACATCTCGAGTTCAGATTTTCCCTAAAAGTTTGAATGAGGATTCCCAGCAAATATAATCAGTAGCACAAAACAGGCTCAAGTCATCTTAAAGTTTACGCTTGAAGATTTCTCCTCATCTCATTCTTAAGGAATCCCTTAAAGTTAGTCAAAAAATGTGAAACCAAAATAAGGAGAACAACTTAAAACATGGCGGAGTTCATGTCAATAGATGAAAGCAGTGAAAATATAATAACCAGTGTTGTAGCGATTCCAACAATCCGTTAGTGTCTTGAAGCCGTGCAACTGGCCCCCTGGTTTCCACGAGCTGGCTGTTTTGGGTCAGAGATGCTCAGTAGCCCCCAATGGAAGACTCCCCCCCCCCCCCCCCTCGCAATAAGAGTAATGACAGGGTTCATACGGTCATGGAAAACCTGGAAAAGTCCTGGAATTAGTAAATAGTTATTTCCAACCCTGGAAAAGTCCTGAAAATAAAAAAACTCAGTCATGGACATTTGTTACATTCTTATTTTCATTTACGCTCAGTTTTAAATCACGCGTTTAAAAGAATGACGCTCAAAATATAAGGCGGCATACGCTTTCTCACACATTTTTCGCGCTGCAACTGAAACTACATCAATGTTTATTCTCTCAATCAAAATATTGTCACTCATTTATGTCATCTAAGGTTATTTACTGTATGCTTTGGAATTCTCATTGTTAGTTTAAATACTCACTTTTTCGCGTGTACACCGAGGTTTCACAAAGGGTCTGCTCGTGGAAAACCCTGAATGAGAGCTCCCTGTCCCGTGTCTGTCCAGTGACGGCGAGGGCAGAGGAAACCCCATGGTGTCCGGTTCCCTGGATGAGCTGGACCCCGACGACGCGGAGCCCAGCCTGCCCCCTCCGAAGACCCCGCCCCCCAGCAAGGACTTCACTCTGACCAGCGACGAGGACGACGGCGTTCCCGGGGCCATCGCACAGAACCGAGACCCGGACAGCGACCTGGAGCTGAAGGCGTAAGTCCTCACAGCGGCATGAATGCTGTGCTTCTGAGGGCTGACGAGGAAGAACAGAAAGAAAAGTCCAAATTCATTGGTCATGTGGATGAACCTGTTCATTGTTCATGAGGATGAACCTGTTCATTGGTCATGTGGATGAACCTGTTCATTGGTCAAGTGGATGAACCTGTTCATTGGTCATGAGGATGAACCTGTTCATTGGTCATGTGGATGAACCTGTTCATTGGTCATGTGGATGAACCTGTTCATTGGTCATGAGGATGAACCTGTTCATTGGTCATGTGGATGAACCTGTTCATTGGTCATGTGGATGAACCTGTGCATTGGTCATGAGGATGAACCTGTTCATTGGTCATGTGGATGAACCTGTTCATTGGTCATGTGGATGAACCTGTTCATTGGTCATGTGGATGAACCTGTTCATTGGTCATGAGGATGAACCTGTTCATTGGTCATGTGGATGAACCTGTTCATTGGTCATGAGGATGAACCTGTTCATTGGTCACCATGAGGATGAACCTGTTCATTGGTCACCATGAGGATGAACCTGTTCATTGGTCATGTGGATGAACCTGTTCATTGGTCATGAGGATGAACCTGGTCATTGGTCATGAGGATGAACCTGGTCATTGGTCATGAGGATGAACCTGTTCATTGGTCATGTGGATGAACCTGTGCATTGGTCATGAGGATGAACCTGTTCATTGGTCATGAGGATGAACCTGTTCATTGGTCATGTGGATGAACCTGTGCATTGGTCATGAGGATGAACCTGTTCATTGGTCATGAGCAGTGGTCCCAAACGATTTATTATTTTCGGAGAAAATGGCAATAGAACATCTTTGATGGGGTGTGGCGTCTCGGCCAATCAGCGTTCAGATGTCCACAGCGTTTGGGAAGTTAGGTTAGCTTGGATGTTAGTCAGGATTTTTCCTGGGTCAAAATGAGTCTTGCACCGTCTACTCGTGCAAGTCGGGCTGTTGAGTGAGTGATCAGCAGCACCTCACAGTTGCGTATTGATCAGACAAGAAGACTGAAATCTCCACCCCCGATCAGAGCGCGCGCTGCTCCGTTAAATGCTGTCTGCAGCGGCGTGAGTGATGCTGGCGCACCACTGAGCCGTGATGCACTTCTCACTAGCACTGTTCATTAGTCATGTGGATGAACCTGTTCATTGGTCATGAGGATGAACCTGTTCATTGGTCATGTGGATGAACCTGTTCATTGGTCATGAGGATGAACCTGTTCATTAGTCATGTGGATGAACCTGTTCATTGGTCATGAGGATGAACCTGTTCATTGGTCATGAGGATGAACCTGTTCATTGGTCATGAGGATGAACCTGTTCATTGGTCATGAGGATGAACCTGTTCATTGGTCATGAGGATGAACCTGTTCATTAGTCATGTGGATGAACCTGTTCATTGGTCATGAGGATGAACCTGTTCATTGGTCATGAGGATGAACATAATGATGGTGTTTATTTTAATGTTTGGACATAAACTTTGCGCCAAAACAAGGGTTTTGTCATCGCGCGGGCGGACCACGACAACAGCAGTGAGTCTCTGGAAAATAAGATGGATGATGTTTCGGACCTACATGATGTGTACTTAAAAGAGCCGAGGTGAAGTGTTCACCACAATATTCAACCTCTCCTGGCTGAGTCGGTGGTCATGAAATGCTTCCTCCATGGACAAACAGATCCACGGATGATGCTGTCTCCCAGGTACTGCACACCACACTCTCTCATCTGGACAGCCAGAGGGGGCTATGTGAGACTGCTGTTCATTGATTATAGTTCAGCTTTCAACACCATAGTCCCTCCAGACTGGCGGCAAGCTGATTGAGCTGGGACTGAACACCCCTGTGTGCTTGGATCCTGGACTTCCTGACCGCCAGGCCACAGGTGGTCAGGGGTTCAGCTCAACACCATCATCAAGTTTGCGGATGACACAGTGGTGGTGGGCCTGATCTGATCTGTCACTCTGGTGCCAGGACAACAGCCTCATCATGAATGTCACCAAAACTAAGGAGCTGATTGTGGACTTGCGTACTCACCACTGGGGATTAACGGGACTACTGTGAGTCCACATCACCGAGGATCTGACATGGTCGAACACAGACACTCTGGTGAGAAAGGCTCAGGCAGCTGAGGAAATTTAAAGTTTCCCAGAGGATCCTTCAGTCCTTCTTGACGGGAAGCATCACAGCCTGGTTGACTACACTCCCACCCTGCAGGACTTGTACACCAGGAGGTGCAGAACCAGAGCCGGCAGGATCATGAAGGATCCTCACCACCCCAACAACAGACTGTTTCAGCTGCTGCGGTTTCTTTCCTCAGGCCATCAGGACTGTCTTACACACACACACACACACACACACACACACTTACTGTAAATATTGTGTTGTTTTTATTGTAAATAGTGCATCTTGAATCTTGAACCTGTTCATTGGTCATGTGGATGAACCTGTTCATTGGTCATGTGGATGAACCTGTTCATTGGTCATGTGGATGAACCTGTTCATTGGTCATGTGGATGAACCTGTTCATTGGTCATGAGGATGAACCCTGTTCATTGGTCATGAGGATGAACCTGTTCATTGGTCATGAGGATGAACCTGTTCATTGGTCATGAGGATGAACCTGTTCATTGGTCATGAGGATGAACCTGTTCATTGGTCGTGTGGATGAACCTGTTCATTGGTCGTGTGGATGAACCTGTTCATTGGTCATGAGGATGAACCTGTTCATTGGTCATGTGGATGAACCTGTTCATTGGTCATGAGGATGAACCTGTTCATTGGTCACCATGTGTTTTCCCAGGCGTGTGATCCACATCACCAAACCACAGCCGGCCCCTAAGGCCCCCCCGGCGCCCGCCTCCCTCTCGTTGGCCCCCGCGGCGCAGCAGGGCAAGAAGAAGGGAAGCCCGCCGAGAGCCGAGGACTCGGACACGGACCCCGAGGCCCCCGCGGCCCCTCAGATGCTCTCGTACATCATGGACGACCCCGACTTTGAGTCCGAGGTGTCGGACGCACCACAAGTTACCACGGTAAAGTCTGTTTAGTCGTTCTGTGAATTACACGGCGTCGGAAAACCGCCCTCAGAAATATAATGCTGCCCTGATGTCCCCATGAGGGCCACACAGGCCCCCAGAATGTCCTCTCATCGTGATGATCATTTATTAGCTGTCTGTATTGCCTGTACTAGGTCGGTTCACACATCAATAAATATAATGTTTTATTCTTTAAAAAATAAGAAATTAGTTCTAATTGTCGATAGTTGTTATAACCACAAAGAAATAAGAATAACATTTAATATGATAGTCACTCAGAAAACACGTTGAATCTGTAGACTACTGCTTAATAGTTTTATTCCTGCCTAATAATCTTATTATTGCCTAATATTCTTATTATTGCCTAATAGTCTTATTACCTAATATTCTTATTATTACCTAATATTCTCATTACTGCCTAATATTCTTATTACTGCCTAATAGTCTTATTATTACGTAATATTCTTATTATTACCTAATATTCTTATTACTGCCTAATATTCTTATTACTGCCTAATAGTATTATTATTGCCATTTTTATGACAACTGCTCATACCCTGTGAGCCTGAATAGTCGTGTATAAAGCTTCTAAAGACGTTCTGGTCCCGTCCAATGAGAGGCCTCGTTCCCCCCCCCCTTCATGCTCTTCGCCCTCCTCTTCCTCTCAGGATGTGTTTCCGGTCCGAGACGAGCTCCTGTCCGACCTCTCTGACGACGAGCTGCAGCTGGCCGCCGCCGCCGCCGCGCCCCTGAAGCCCGCCGTGATCTCCTTCAGGCACAAAGACGACGCCGACCTGTTCGGCCTCGGCGTCCGAGACGAGTCGCCCGCCGCCAGGGAGAGCGGCGAGGAGCAGGAAGGCAAGTCTCTGTGTCCTCCTAACTCCGTGTCCTCCTAACTCCGTGTCTTCCTAACTCTGTGTCTTCCTAACTCCGTGTCTTCCTAACTCCGTGTCCTCCTAACTCCGTGTCTTCCTAACTCTGTGTCCTCCTAACTCTGTGTCCTCCTAACT
Organism: Pseudoliparis swirei; assembly: GCF_029220125.1. NCBI lineage: Eukaryota > Metazoa > Chordata > Actinopteri > Perciformes > Liparidae > Pseudoliparis > Pseudoliparis swirei. Next base: position 29,758,481 of record NC_079394.1, on the reverse strand, counting down.
CTGTGTCCTCCTAACTCTGTGTCCTCCTAACTCCGTGTCCTCCTAACTCCGTGTCTTCCTAACTCCGTGTCCTCCTAACTCTCCTCGCGATACAACACGGCCGTCTTTGGGAATCTCTTCAACACTTTATTTGTCTTTTCCCCACAGATGGAACACATATATACAGAAATGAAAAACAAATAACAACAACAGCAGGAGAAATACAAATAAATAACTTTAAAAGGGGCGTGGTTTGCTCCGTCATCTCAAAAGCAGGAGATGACTTGATGTATTCCCTCAGTAAACATTGTAAACATGAGTTTATGTCTCCATCTCCAGTTTGAAATCTTCTTCAATACAGGGTGATGTCATCATTTAGTACTCTATGGACCGTGGAGCAGAACATGGGCGGGGCTACCTCGACGGTTGCGATCTGGTTAAAATGTCGCCTTTAGTGTCTGGTTTTACTTAGCTCCACCCACTTTTGGAAAAGACCAATACGGCGACGGTCCACCAACCAATCGGTGTGTCTGTTCCTCTTTCAGACAAAGAAAGCAAACCCTCCAAAGACAAGAAGAAGAAGAAGAAGAAAAGCAAAGAGGTAAAGTTGCGTCTGCCACGTTGCTACACACACACACACACACACACACGGCGAGCGGTCACGTGTCTGTAAGACGGCGACGCAGTAACTCGAGCTCTGTGTGTCTCAGGAGGACGAGAAGAACAAGAAGAAACACAAACCGAAGAAGAAGGAGAAAGACGAGCCTCCGGCGGCGGATGACAAAGAGAAGAAGAAGAAGAAGTCCCGGAGCAAGAAGACGGAAGTGGACGAGCTGGAGGACTTTTTGGGCGGAGGAGCGACGTCGATCAAAAGAGATGACGGAGATTATGAAGAACTGTAAAAACAACAACAACAACAACCCTCCTGGTTCCTTGACTTGTAAGAGCATCAAACGCCTCCGAGCCACACGCAATACACACGCCGCCGCCAGCAGCGGGTGAAACCAGCAGGGGGCGCTGCACGCTCCCGCTGATCGATTCCTTGCTTCCATTCCAACGCCGTCCGTGATTGGTGGAGCCACGGAACATTGATTTGATCCACGCCCCCGATCCGCTACTGTAAATAGGGCCGGCGTTTAGCTCCGAGTTTGTGTGTTTGGGTGTCATATTATTGGAGAGCATGCTTAACGGGTGACTCTTACGCACTCCTGCGTGTTCCGCCTTTTCTTTTCCTCTCGCGGCTCTAAACGTGAACTCTGAGGAGGATTCAGATCGAGTTGATTTGAAGACTTTGTGTCCATCAACGGCAACAAAAAAATGACTTTCCCTTCTTCTTCACTCCGGTGATACGTCCACAGCTTCGCTTTTGTTTTAGCCTCCATCCCTTCGTACGAAAAAAAACTAAATGCAAAAATACTCTCAAACATATTTAAACGAACTGTCGGTGCAGCCTTCGGTACTGTGAGAGACGTTGTCGAGTTTCTCTTTCGTGAAATGGTCCGAGGGGATTTGAGTTCTCATTGGAAAACGGTTACACAGTGTATATGTCTAGGGCTTTTATTGTGAAAGGTCGGGGCAGATGTAGGCAGTTGTGTTTGCCGGTGAAAAGAGAGAAAAGTGTGACGGTTGCGTTCCTCATTTTTGTTGTTGTGCGTCAACAGATTCAGCGTCCGAGTGTCCTGGAGAAATCTACATGTGTGCGTCGTTTGAAAGACGTTAGCCGGCTGAATGTGAAACTGACCCCAGGCCTGTCGCGATGCGTTTACACCGGGCGACGACGAGCTCGGCAAAAATTAGCTGCGAAGTTAAAATCGTAAAAATGATCGCAGTTTATGTGCATACATCGTAAAAAAAGTCGATAGTGTAAAATGATCGCGGTCATGTCCATACATCGTAAAATAAGTCGTAAATTATCGCGGTCATGTGCATACATCGTTAAAAAAAAGTCGATCGTGTAAAATTATCGCGGTCCATACATCGTAAAATAAGTTGATAACGGTTGCGGTCGTGAATACATCGTAAAACAAGTCGACAATAATTGAGGTCATGTTCATACAACGTCAAATAAGTCAATGCCGTGGTAACGGGACCCACATGTCACCCTCTGATTTGATGAACTTGTGCATTAGTTCCCTTCATGTAGCCGTATACACACACACACACACACCCTCCCTCCCCCGTGTGTTCTGCAGACTGCCTTCCTGAAGGTTCTCCTCTGGGAACGTGGTTCTGCCGTCCTCGTGGAACCCCGGTTACGTGTCCTCACCGTAAAGCGTCGGCGAGCATCTGTCGGCGTTAACGCGTCGCTGTGCGTCAGGACGTCCGTCCGCCTCCTTTTGTTTTCCTTTTGATCCTCGTTGGACGCCACCGCCCCGCTAGTCTCGAGGGTTTAGCGTTCTCATTGCTCCGTACGTTGTTTTATCCCCGTGTTATTTATTGCTTCCGTTTGTTTGCGTGAGTTTGTGCTGAAACTGTCCGATAAACGCTCTGGCGGTTCCCTCCTGCTGCTTCTAGCCACACCCACCTGGTGATGACAAGTCAGCATCATCCACACACCTTTTCTTTTCTTAAAAATAACGTGTATTTTTCAACAGATTTCATACGTGCCTCCATCTCCGATTCATACGTGGTTTACAAATAAGTTTGTTTGATATTCCAAAGTGGAAACTATGCAGCATTGATCCTGAATACTGTGTGCTCTTCTTCTTCCCGTGTGTTTCATCATGTGATTGAGGATGAATGCTGAGCGCCCAGTTTCAAGACGAGCGTGAGACTTCAGTGTACAGCGAGAAGAGAATGTATAAAGTATATAAATAATACCCGTCTATCTGAAGAGCTTTGTGTTCCAGAAGTGATGCCTACGTGCCGTGTGCAGACGACGACCCCGAGAAGCTATGATCTGATCAAGACGGTAACCACGGCGATAATGGATTTGTACTTCCGGGTATTTTTAGTTTTTCCAGACGTACGGCATCGTGGAACCAAAGCCTTCATTTATTTTTCACCCCATAAACATTTCCATCGTTACACTGTGAGTTTGCCTACTTTTTGGTTTGTCCAATAAATGCAAACTTATTTCTTCATTAAAAAAAAGAATTATTGTCTTTTTTTAATATTTAATTTAATTTTTTTTAAGTTGAAGGAAAAAATTAAAGTCTGAAGTCTCTGGTTTGGATGATTCTGTGCGAATAAACAAAGCCTTCATTCTGTTTGGTGTGTGAATGAAACCGTACAGTTTATATATTTTATAACTCTTTATATTAGTTTTGGACAACTTTTCAGATGGTGATTTATGACCTTGTTCTAAACATAGCCCAAACCAAAAAGGTTAACTTTTACTTTTAATTTAGCTTTTTGTTAATGTGTAATATTTATTATGCGTGCTATGTTTTGTATATGAGATAGTTTGCTTCAATGATTTTTATTGATTGTTTCTGCAAAAAAAAGAAAGAAGAAGAAACCCATCTGCAAAAGCTCCATCTGGAATGAAGCCAGGACATCTCTGCTCACGGTGACGTCATCAAGAAGATGACGTCATCTGGCGAGTCGTCGCCTTATTAAATTAGAAAAAGATGAATGTGGCTTTAAAGGTGCCTACATTAAATGTAATAAGGCCGATGGGCAGATCTACGAGCTCTGCTTCCAGATGTTTGATGGGGTCATGTCCGGGGTCAACCCTCCATCCCCAGGCTTAAAGTGGGCGGAGCTCTACCTGCACCAAACCCTCAGCTTGTCATCCTCTTCTGCTGCTTCTTTTTAATACATCCCTTTTGCTGCATTACAAAGAAGCATCAGAAGAAGAAGAAATAAATATGAATACGGCATCAAGTAAGACACTGGTTCTGTGTGTTGGACCAAGGAAGAAGACAGAAGCTCATAATAAAAGACAGGATTGGACAGTGACGCCTAGTGGTTTCATTTACACTTAACTTTGTGTTGTATTCATAGCAAACTTTATTTATGGTTGAATCTGTGGACAGCTGCAGTTCATGGCTCTGATAGAGGGGCTTACAATATTGGGTAAAGCTATAAAAATTCAGCCAACATGCCAATAAAAGATACATATACTGCTCTGAAATGGAGGGAAGCGATTATACATGTGGTTTTGTTTCCATAATGGGTTTCGAGCCATCTGAATTTCATAAAGCTCTTCTGGTGAAAATGTCCTGAAAGATACGTATATTGTTTTCTTTCATGTTCTTTATGCGCATGAATGAATACTGGTAACATTATTTATATATATATTATGTTATATATTTATATATATAAATATCTATATCTTTCTATTTCTTTATATATATTAAAATATATATATACACATATATATAAATATAGCATACTTTTTCCTTCACAAAACAATATTTATTTCCCCAGATCTCTAAATTATTTATATCAATATATATTTTATATTATATTTATATATATAAAGAAATATATATATATTAATATGTATTTATATATATATATTATATATTGATATAAATATATATTTTTATATGTATATATAGCATATGTGTTCCTTCACAAAACAATATTAATTTTTCCAGGTCTCTTTCTTGTGAATTTGAATTTTTCCTCAGACGGAATTCCACGTTTAAATTTTTAACCACATCTCGCATGACGAAGTATCTTAAACCATAAATTGGAGTAACATTTCTGGTGTTTTAGAAATGTACTTGCATATTTTAAAGCAATGACCACACATAACTTGTGATTAATGTGTAATCGAAAGGCCGGATGCTTGCGACTGATAAGACTTGTATTACATTTGTGAACAATGAATCTCTTCTCCCGATTGCCGTAGAAATCTCCCACAACAAGACCCGGCCTGATCTTTACAATCATCCAATGCGTGGCAAAGGAATCATAAGCAGCTGTATCCCTCAAGATTTATATCAGGACTTTCACCTCACTTCCCAAAAGTGACACAAACCCACCTCCAATGAAGAGAGCAAAGGCCGCGCACAGTTCACCAGAGTGAGACTTCAAAGACACATGTTAGTGCCCCGTTATGAGTTTATAGTTACACACTACAATGTAGACTCGATATTATAACGGTGTTACATTTGTCGTATTTATTGTGGGTGACCCATTTTACAACATTATTTGTTGTAAACATTATATAATGCCGCTCTTGAACGCGCCCTGAACATATGCGGTGGGAGGGGCTGCGCACGGCCCCTTCTGCAACAACTGTCAGAGAGGTACAACAAGAGAAGTGATGTATCACTCTTCATCGTTTTCGGTGCACTCGTCGGAGTGCGTCTCCTAATATATGGGGGTTGTTTGAATTAGTCACGAGCGCGTGCGCACCGACCGGCTACTTTAACAGCCTCCGCTACACCTGACACACCTGACGTCACAATTACAAATCCACCGAGCGGAAACGCAATCACAAATTATAAGGTGAGTGGAAATAGTCGAAACGTCCCGGTGTGGGTAATGATGCTTCTCTTTAAAACAAAATGTATTTATTTATTATTTTTATTATAGCACTGAATATTCTAATGCCACGAGCAACGTTGTGTTTACATCTATTACGGATATACTTTGTATTTACTTTGAAAGTGTCGGACCCGTCCGAGCAGAACTCTTCATCCTCTGTCGCGTAGACGATCTTTGACGCCGGTGTCCACTTCTTGACTCTGATGTCGGTTCTCCGCCTCGAGCCGAACTCCACGCGCTTTAAGACGCGGAGCTTCTTCTCTTCCTGGAGGGACGACATCACGTCCCTGTGCGTGTTGTCGTGGGTTAACGTGGCGGGACGTTCGTGGAGTTAAGGACACTGGCGTCAGGTAACCGGTGTTCGCCATGGGGGGGGGGCGTCCAGTGGAGCGCGTCGTCCTCCTGCACCTCCATGACGGCGCGAGGACATTTACAGTGGACTTTGTTCTTGTAGGACCGCCTCGTCTGTTGGCCCCGCCCCCTCTCTGACGAGCCCGGAAGTGAACCCTTCACAATAAGTAAGTGTCAATGAATAATAAATGTTCATATTGCGTCATTTCAGCTTCTTCAGTTTACAATGTAATAAAATAGCTTGGTACAATGTTAATCATTGAGTGTGTGTGTGTGTCCGTGTGTGTGTGTGTCACTCTGTCTGTGTGTGTCTGTGTCTCTGTCTCTGTGTGTGTGTCTCTATGTGTGTGTGTGTGTCTCTCTGTGTGTGTGTGTGTGTGTCTCTGTGTGTGTGTCTCTCTGTGTGTGTGTGTCTCTCTGTGTGTGTGTGTCTCTGTGTGTGTGTGTGTGTCTCTGTGTGTGTGTCTCTGTGTGTGTGTGTGTCTCTCTGTGTGTGTGTGTGTCTCTGTGTGTGTGTGTGTCTCTCTCTCTGTGTGTGTGTCTCTGTGTGTGTCTCTCTGTGTGTGTGTGTGTGTGTCTCTGTCTGTGTGTGTGTCTCTCTGTGTGTGTCTCTCTGTGTCTCTCTGTGTGTGTCTCTCTGTGTGTGTGTCTCTGTGTGTGTCTCTCTCTCTGTGTGTGTGTCTCTCTGTGTGTCTCTCTCTCTCTGTGTGTCTCTGTGTGTGTCTCTCTCTGTCTGTGTGTGTGTCTCTCTGTGTGTGTCTCTGTGTGTGTGTGTGTGTGTGTGTCCTGCCTCTCAGCATGTGCGTCCCCGTGTCCGTGTTGTTGTGCGTGTCCTTCGTGCTGCTGGACCTCCTCGTCTCCTCCCTCCTCTTCGCTCACGGCTCTCGCTGGGCGGCGTTCCTCGAGGAGCTCGTGGCCTTCGACGTCCTCCGGTCGGCGTTGGACCTCTGGGGCGCGGCGCTCCTCAGGGCCGCCCTCCTGCTGGGCGCCTGCGTCGGCGTCTCGTGGAACAGACGCGACGGCCCGCCGAGGGTCGCCAAGGTCGCCGCCCCGGTCCTCTTCGTCGCCCTCGTCCTCGTCACCTACGCCCTGGCCAAGCTGCTGATGCTCAGCGAGCTGGAGCCCGCCTCCCGCCAGCCCTGGGCCCTCGGCCTCGTGGGGTGGACCTGCGCCTCCTCCCTGGGCGTCGTGCCGCTCTGGACGCTGCTGGGGAAGGAGTCCCACGTCATCCCCATCGGCAGCAGCAGCAGAGGAGGAGGAGGAGGGGGTGAGGACACGGAAAGGCTGGTGGAGACAGCTGGTGAGGAGGAGAAGGAGGTGGGCTGTGAGACGAGGAAGAAGAAGGAGGAGGAGGAGGAAGGGAGAAGCCACGAGAAGAGCGGCTCCGGGGCGACGCTGGGCCGCCTGCTGGGCTACTGCAGGAAGGACGGCGGCCTGCTGTCCGTCGCCATCCTCTTCCTCATCATCTCCGCCGTGTGTGAGTAGACTCTCGTCCAATCAGAGCGGCTCGTCTCCATTTCCCGAGGATTGCGACACCGGCGTGCGATCGCCCGTCACTCATTCAGATCACACACCGGTCTCTGGACCGAGTGCTCAACAAAACACTTGAAATATTGACAATATTCACGGAGCACCCTATTTAACCCTCAAAGCGACTCCCCCGCCGACTCAATTATGAGCCTCTCTAACGACGTCTGTTGTTACCTTCGCATTGAAAATGCGGAAGGTTATGTTTTGATCGCTGTGTGTTTGTGGTTTATTCGCATAACTCAAAAAGTATTAAACCGCATCGCATGAGATTTGGTGGGATGATTGGTTATTATCCGGGGACCATTTGATTAGATTTTGGGATCGATCGGGTCAAAGGTCAAGGTCAAGGTCATGAAAAGGTCAAAATCCTCTTTTTACCATAGCACGGTAAATTTTTATCCAATTGGCATGCAACTAATGCCAGAATGTGGCTGCGGCGAAGGTATGTGCTCTACCGAGTGCCCGTTCTAGTTTAATAATGTTATTAATCTAACTTTTTTTAGTCATAGACCTGGTTTTATTTTCATAAATCAATAATAATAGAGATTAGATCACTCCCTAGTTATACATTGTTTTATTTAAGTTTTTTCTTCTTCTTTTCTGTTGTTCATCCTATGCTTTACACTTCTTGCTCTAAATATGTAAAACTATAAAATGAGCATCATCTAGAAATCTGCACATGCAACGTCAACAGTCTGAAAGACATCTGTACATGTCTAATTGATGCCTACATTCAATATAAAAAAATAATAATATGAAGATGGAATAAATGGTAAGGGAAGTGGACTTTTATCAGAATAGCTTCTTTTCTTCTTCCTCGCCATCAGGGACCAGAAACTGAGTCGATGGAAACGGGAGAAGCTCAGGATTACGATCCGATCAATTACTAATCACAACGGATGACTATACATGAATAAAAATGCCAAATCAATATTGCAAGCCTTTTATTCTTTTATATTTTTAAATATTTAAAACAAATTATTCTCTAAAAAAATAAATTACAAATTTTAATTAAAAAAAATTTAAAATAAAAATGAAAATTTTTTTAAACAGCTGAGTGTTTTTGCAGGTGTTTCCTTTTAGACAATTCAAGTAATATGACCCTGATCAAGTACTTGTTTTTTTTTTCATGATATATATTTTTTTATAGATTTATTTATTTTTTTTTTAATAGATAGCCCACAATTAAATAAAGGAAAAGAAAAAAGGCACAATATTTAAATTGTAATGTAAATTGATTGAATGCAATACATTTTTTTTTTTAATTGCATTACAGAAAATAAAGAACTTCATCACAATATTCTAATTTTCTGAGACAGTCCTGTATATATATTATGACTATATATATATTATTTTTTTGTGGATTAATTTATCAATTTAGGCCCTTTTCTCTGTTTGGACCTGCAGGCGAGGCCTTCATACCGTACTACTACGGGAAGGCAATAGACGGCATCGTGGTTCACCAGAGCATGGAGTACTTCGTCAAGCCCGTGGTCACGCTGGCCGTCCTGGCCGTAGCCAGGTGAGTTCCCCCAAACGGGGTCTTCAGGTATATTTCATGAATGATAGATTAACATCAGCGTGTAAATAATGGAATAACGCTTACTCTGGAAATGAGAATCGTTGTGTATTTTTACAGAATGAGACGTTTCTGTTGACTAGATAGGATGTGGGGTCCTCGTGTTGCTACGGTGGCCCAGCAGGGACAAACCAAACACTGCTTACATTCTCTCTCTCCCTTTTTACTTTGTAGCTTTAATTCATTTCCACAAAAAAAGAGACAAAATATGAAATCAACAAAGTTTATTCGACTGACAGCATTATTACTATTGTTATAATTTTTTGTTTAAACTATAGATTTTGCAAAAATATCTTTATCGTGAATTAGTTTTGTGCTTTAAAAAAAAATTGTGTTGTGAAAACCCCCGTGACACGCCTACTTCTGAAGAGAGAAGTGGTTCAAAGTTTAAGTAAAAAATATTTGCTTTGATTTTGATAGTAACAATAACACTATATGAATAAATATAAGCTCCCACTATTGCTCAATACATTTTCATTACCAGCTGCTTTGGCACAATTTGTAACCCAAGGTAATTAAATCATAAACATAGTTTTAAATGCTGTATGGTATAAAACAGTTCACAGTACGAGTCATTTTCCTATTTACATTTTGAAATCAATGTTTTAGTGTATTTTTCTGTTCCAATTTGCATTGTTCTTTTGAATCATCCGAAGATGCCGGCCTGCTATCTCGCCGAATGTTCCCGCGGCAGCTTGTGGTCGAAAGCTCCTCGCCAAAAAAATCCCGTTGATCTGATTAAAAGAATAAACATTTCTATACAGGTTTATTCTTTTAATCAAACGAGCGTCTCTCATTCATGTGTGTCATTAAAGATACATACTGTGTATTGGGGTTTTAAAATTGCTGGGGCATCTTGCCGTTGTCGGGCAGGAAAGAGAGCGTGATGATGTAATGATGATGTAATGACACGGGCGGACCGGACTCGCGTGCCTTGACGACCCCCCCGCCCTCTCCCCCAGTTCTCTCGCTATGGGGGTTCGCGGAGGAGTCTTCACCCTGATGTTCGGCAAACTGAACCTGCGGCTCAGGAACCATCTCTTCAGAACTCTGATGAGGCAGGAGATTGGCTTCTTCGATCACAACCACACAGGTGACACAGGAACACGAAATCCATCCCTCCCATCTGTATCAAGGGGGCAGGGCTTATAGCGAAAATGCTGTGTCCCCCCCCCCCTCGTGCAGGTGACATCATTTCCCGGCTGTCTGCCGACACCACCCAGGTGAGCGACCTCATCTCCGTGAACATCAACGTCTTCATGCGCAGCGTCATCAAGGGCGCCGGCTTCTCCGCCTTCATGTTCATGATGTCCTGGAAGCTCACGCTGGTGGCCGTCATGGGCCTCCCCTTCATCGGCCTGGTCTCCAAGTACTATGGCGACTACTACAAGGTGAGGGACATCTCACACACACACACACATATATATATATATACACACTAAAGGTTTTAGAACACCTACATTTCTCTAAAGGAAGGACCTTCACTTTTAAGGGTTATAATGCTCTGTCTTTGTTAATTTTCTTGCCATTTTAAGAGTAATATACGACTTCCTGCAGTCCAGTGCTGTCCGGTACAGACAGTAATCAACTAAAGTTGAGACACCTGGAGGATTTGTTAGCATCAACTTTCACGGCTTCATTAACTTCCAGAACAGCTGCAAGTCGTTAACCCTTAATTACTTGTTCCCTGAAAAAAATGTGTACAACTCTGAAATGTACATCATTTTTCAGTTTTTCGCAACCTAAACTTATTTGTTAAACCTGGAAAATGGAAAAATGTGTGTGTTCTAAAACTCTTGGTCATGCATTTTTATTAAAATGAAAAATAAAAAGTATTTATTTATTATTATTTTGTATGCATATTTGAACAAAAAAAAGTTTTAAACCGAATAATCAATTGAAAGGTGGATTGATGGTTATTATTAGACCAGGACCATTTGATTAGATTTTGGGATCAATGGTCAAGAGGTCAAAAGGTCAGTCGATAGGTCAAAAAAATCTTTTACCATAGCACGGTCAATTTCATCGATCAATTGGCATGCAACATGCCATGCATGCATTCATTCAAAAATCCAATCTTGTGATATGCGAAGGTATGCGCTCTACCGAGTGCCCGTTTTAGTTTATTATTATTTTCGTCTGCGTTGCATTTGCAGATGAAATAAAAGTTGTATTTAAAATTTTTTTATTTTTTAGAAATTGACAAAAGAGGTGCAGACGATCCTGGCGGAGGCCAATAAAGTGGCGGAGGAGACCATCTCGGCCATGCGGACGGTGCGGAGCTTCGCCAACGAGGGCGGGGAGGCCGACTCCTACTACGACAAGCTGCTGGTCATGTTCCAGCTCAACAAGAAGCAAGCGCTGGCCTACGCCGGCTACGCCTGGTCCAGCTCGGTGGGTACCGGCGGGTCGTCTTCAGGACGAAGCTCCAAATCGGTCCAAAAAATATGTTTCTCCTTCATGGTGGTTCTATTCTTTTCTTCAGCTCTCGGAGCTCGCTTTAGAGGTTGCCATCCTCTACTATGGCGGCCATCTTGTTGTCACCGGGCAGATGAGTGGCGGTACCTTGATATCTTTTTTCATCTACATGCTGGAACTGGGAGAATGTCTGGAGGTACGTCGTCATCCGTGGTGTTCTTCATTTGAAAGACCCCCCCACCCTTAATCAAAGGCACGTGCGCTATCGTCTGGCAGAGCGTTGCGTCGGTGTACACGGGCCTCATGCAGGGAGTCGGGGCCGCCGAGAAGGTTTTCGAGTACCTGGACAGGAAGCCCAAACAGCCGGCGGCGGGCACGGAGGCTCCGGACACGTGCGCCGGCGTGGTCGAGTTTCAGGACGTCACGTTCGCCTACCCGACGCGGCCCGACGTCGATATTCTCAAGGTTCGTTCTGAGGTCACGGTGCCCATGTGACTGATGCGTTTGCCAAATGGGTACCAGACATTTATTTAAAATCTGTATTAAAGGGACAGTCCACCCCCCCGAAGAAAAAAAAATTCCTCTTGATGCTATTTTTATCAATCTAGATTTAAATGTTGTTTTTAAGTTGCTTGGTTCTAGAGATGTCCGGCTTCTCTCCAATATATTCGGACTGTATGGCACAAAAAAATACATTTTGAAAAACTCGATCGTGACTCCAGATGATCATCAGAACTTTGTTTAGGCCCCGCCTCCCAGCCCTCGGCCTCATTCACATAAATGGAGGAAGGGGAATAATATCGGTACATGTTCTAACTTTAATGATCGGAACAAATCATAAGGAGAAGAGGAATGTGTATTTTTGATTCTCTCCTCTTTATCTTAAAGCTAGGAATGCTCCTGAGGGAATCATACATTTCTTTTTAAATGTTATTACTATATTTAATCGTGATAATATTCATATTTGAAGATGATCAGTGGTAGGGCATCCAATCAATTTTAGCAAACATCCCATAATATTTCAATCTATTAAACACACATTTCTATTTAACATTTATTACAACACTGACAGAATAAGGACATATTATTCATACAATTGAGTATATTCTGTATAATATGATATATATATAATCTAATAGAACATGTTTATGTTAAGATGCCCCTATGAACCATGTTAAAAGCATATTTTGTGCAGATATGTTATTTTACAAATATTACTGGGTATATTCCATATCTCCAAAAGTCCATTTTTATAATTTATAAATATTATTCATATAATTTTGTGCAAATATTGTTGTATTTTTGTGTGTGGCTCGAGGTGGGTGGGGCCAGGCCCTCGCACCGCTCTCGTCTCTTTTGTTATTCGACTGCTTATCAACTCTTTTCTGAAAATGTTCTGACGACCAACCGCGTGCCGAACGCCGTGTTTCCGCAGGGCGTGTCCTTCACCCTGCGGCCCGGCAAGGTCACCGCCCTCGTGGGACCCTCGGGCAGCGGGAAGAGCTCCTGTGTGAGTCTGCTGGAGAACTTCTACCTTCCCCAGAAAGGCCGAGTGCTGCTGGACGGGAAGCCCGTCCACACCTACCGCCACGACTACCTCCACTCCAAGGTCGGTCTGTAGCGGCGGGATCGACACGCGAGATCGCAGGAACGAAAAGACCGATCGTGTGTCGGTGTGTCTCTGACCCGTTTGCTGCTGTGGTTCTGAAGGTAGGCCTGGTGGGCCAGGAGCCCGTGCTGTTTGCCCGGACGGTGGAGGAGAACATCACCTACGGCCTGACGGGCGTCCCCAGGGAGGCGGTGGTGCAGGCGGCCATCAAGGCCAACGCCCACGAGTTCATCTCCGCCCTGCCGACCGGCTACCAGACAAGTAACCATCGCCAGAGCCAATCGCCAGTGTTGTTGCAAGAGAGAGGCGGAGTTTACAGAAACGTGTACAGGGGGATGTTATGTTTTCTATAGTACGTGACATTTGCATCTCGGACCATTGGCAACGGCGCCTCCCAGTGGAAGAACCAACTGGGTATTCAAATGGCCATCAGCGATCACGTTTTTTAATTTCTCGAGCTCTCCTCATTTGAGAACCCCTCCGGCCAAAGAGGAAGGCAGGCATTCTTATCTCATGGAATGAGTGTCAAGTCGGTTTCAGTGATGGACTCGGCTTCCCGTAATTTTTAATTCAGGAAAAACGCCCAAGAAATATAAACGGAAATTAAAAATACATTTAAAAAAAGATAAAGAACCAAATATATATATATATATTATAATAATAAAAAAATAATCCCCAAAGAATTACAATAAATAAAATTATTATAATAATTTTCTGTTTTCAAATTTGGAGAATACATGTTTTGAATTGCAATAAATAAAATTATAATAATTTTCTGTGTTCATATTTGCAGAATACATGTTTTGATTTGGGGATTAATGAATACTGATGGTATAGGAAGCCGTTTGACATTTTTAATTGGCGTTTTTTTTTCCAGAGCCCCCCCCCCTCAAAATGTTGCTGTTGAGGCTCTCGGATGTCAATCAGGGGCCACAATACTCCTCTGAGTCCGATACTATTGGCTCTTGAGAGTTAGATCTACTGCCCTCCTTTGGTCTCTTTCACTTTTAGGCTCAGTGGGATTTTGTCCCCAGTAACATCTCAAATATTACTTTAGTCTTGAAAAGCATCATTCAATACCTCCATGCAGTCGAGTTATAGCCCTCCGTATCGCCCCCCCCCCCCCCCCCCCAGATGTTGGAGAGAAAGGCACCCAGCTGTCCGGTGGGCAGAAACAACGGGTGGCCATTGCCAGAGCTCTCATCCGCAGCCCCCGAGTTCTGATCCTGGACGAGGCGACCAGCGCCCTGGACGCGGAGAGCGAACACATCGTACGTGTGAGGGGGGGGGGGGAAATCAAATCTTAAAAATAAGACCCTGTGAGCACGTTGTGTCATCACCTCCCGTCTCTCTGCCGCAGGTCCAGACGGCTCTGCACGACGTCATGCGGGAGCACGCGGTGCTGGTGGTCGCCCATCGGCTCAGCACGGTGGAGAGGGCGGACAACATCGTGGTGATCGACCGCGGCCGCGTGGCGGAGCAGGGCTCCCACGCCCAGCTGATGGCCTCCGGGGGGCTCTACTGCAAGCTGGTGCAGAGGCAGGTGTTGGGCATCGAGACGGGGGCGGAGCTCCTCAACCCGGCCGAAGGCGTCGGCGGACGGCCGCGGAGAAGACAAAGCAGCAGCAGCAGCGCGGGAGGAGGAGAAGGGGACCCTGAATGCAACATGCGTTACTGAGAATGGACTGGGAATGGACTGATGCATGAGTTTCAGAGAAGTTTGGGATTCTATGAGATTCATGTGTACGAATAATTTATGCACTTTTGGTCTTTAAGGTAAATGAACAGTTCGGAATACAGGAAAATACCAACGTAAGTGGCATTTTGAAGATTAAAAAGATAGTTGAGTGTATGAAAACATATTATATATTGAGGGATGGCATTGCCACTGGAATTACAACTTGAATGAATGTCCAATGTCGCTATCGGCGTTAATAGGAGGCGGTGTGTAGCCGTTGAATACTGCACAATGTTGCTTGTTCTTTTTAAAACGTCATTACAATCCAGACGGATACATTATTGTTTTACTGAAGTCTTCCTCAGTATTTGTTTAGCTTTTATCCAGCTTTAACATGCTTCAGTAAGCGCTGTGATGACTGCAAAGAAATGACAGGTGCAAAAAAAAAAATCCGGTCCAGAGATATGTGATATGTCAGGGATCTGTAAATAAACTGCACGTTGGCCTTTATGTAAACAAACATGTGAGAAATAACACCAGATGCTGCATTCAATGTCTCCTCGTAAATACCCCCACCCCCAATCAGACATCGGTCGTCTGTTGTTTCGTCGCTGCACAATGCAGAGGAAGCGGTGAGGCCTTCAACTGACGGATTGGATGATATCTTAATATATTTAAATGAATAAAGAAGAAACAAGTTCGCTATGTTTTCTTTATGTCACTATAATGTCAACAACAAGCTGACAACGTCGAATTTGGTCAACATTTTAAGCGAGTTGAGTTTCACACCGGGATTCTTTTTTTTAAAAACTACGTTGTGAGGTTGACCGGTAAACGCGACATGTCCGACGGCCCGTGAACGCGGCACCGGGCCGGATGCTACTTCCTGTCCGCGCCGCTCGGTCAGCTGTCACAGAGGAGCACGCAGGCGGAGAGGAGCGCAGCACCCGAGAGAACATGGCGAGTTTTAACAACAAGTTCAGCGCCTACTCGATGACTGAGCTCAACGAAGTCCTGGAGGACGACGAGAAACTCTCCACGATGATCCGGGAGCTGGACGAGGTGCGTGAAGCTCCCGGTGCTACCGACCCCGGTCACTTGTTTTTGTTCTTCTCTCTTTGCCCTCCACCCTTTAGTTGCGCGTCCCCGACGTCTCCTGCGCTCCGGTAATGGCTCGTATGTGTGTTTCTAATGAAAGAAATAACATAAATTAAAATAAGACACGCTTCGTTAACCGTGGGAGCGAGTGTTGTCTCGAGTTTAACGCTCGGAAGGTTCCCGGTTTACGGAAATGTCGACATGAGTTTATTTTCTTTCGAGTGTCATCGTCCAACGGCCTCGTTCACACGGCGGAGCGACCCGGAGACCGAGGGGAACAGAAGTTAACACCCCGCGTCTATTGTGTGTGTGTGTGCCTCCGCTCGGCGAACAAGAAGTAGTCCCTGAGAACTCAACACGGTGCAGTTAAGTTGCCAGGTCTCTTTACACATTCACAAGACGTCTAACGTGACTTTAGTTTCACACGCGACGGAGGCCCGTGAGGTCCAAGGAGCTGCAGGTCTCTCAGTCTTCCTCCTGAACCGGTGACCGGTGAGCCGAGGCCAGGAGGTCGTTTCTCTCTTTCTTCTTCCCGCGGCCTGACCTCCTCCAGCAGCTCGAGGACTCAGCAGTTTCCAGTGACCCTGTACCTGGAGCCCTGCGGTCACATGTCTGATCACGGGCCGCAGCTTTCTCCACAGGAAAGTTTTAATCTATTTTTACAACTAACAGAAATGTGACATATCAAGAGGCAGTGCAGACAGGTTTAAAACGTGTGTGTGTATATATATATATATATATGTATTAGTGCTGGGCAAATATGAACAAATTAAATCCATTAATTGCAGGATTTTTCTGTGATTAATCGCATTATGCGCAAAATTCTAAAATAAATTTAAAAAATAGTGTCATGTCATCAGAACAATATAACGACGCACATATTATCTCTTGCTGTCGTGGTGCTGTGCGTTTCTCTTCTGGCATCATTTCAGGGCTTGTTGTCTAATATAAAAACAACCTAAAAGCTGCTGTGCGTCGTCATCTCTGTTGAGTTGGGAGGCGACCAGTAACGGCACCGCGGCGAGGGAAGACGCGCCCGAGCCACGGAGGTGCAGCGGCCGGGAAAGTCCTCTTTCTCTCTCTTTGTGTGAGGCGCCGTACGGGAAACAAAAGGTGGCGTCACAGAGGCGTGGAGCGAAACCCGAGAGTGAGAACCTCGCCACGGTGTGCAGACGCCTTGTCGTCTGAGGCGTCCCGACGCACCGAGGCCTTGTTTTGCATTGTGTGTGTGTGTGTGTGTGTGTCACTTTGGCATTTCTTCCGCTTGTTGGGTAAAGAACGAGTTTGATGGTAAAGAACTGCCCAGACAAACATGTGCTGATAGTTTTAGATGGCGTGTTACTACGGCGACCCGCGTCTACTTGTGGTCGGGGTTTGCCCCACCAGCTCTCCTGGCTAGATTTTGCACATTCGCCATGCGGGTAACGTGTGAAATGAGTCATTGGCAAAGTAGCATCAGACATTATTTCTTCTATTTTTGGGGGGGGGGCTACATATCTTATGGATCTCTCTTCTCACGTGGATATAATTTGCTGCTTTCTCTTTGTTATAAACACAGACCGTATTTAAGAAACGGACGTATCCACCGCGGCGTCGCCCGTTAGTTTCTAGACTGCCGTAAAGAAGATGTGAAAACGAGAGGGGGCTGTGTTTTTCCTGCTATAACGAGTCTGATCGTCATCGTTTCGTAGCAGAGCAGCCATTGGTCGACTCGATTGTCCGTCTCTCTCAATTGAGACGCATCGCCCTCCGGAAATGAAATTATCATCGGTTGTAAAAAATAAAAAAGAAGGGATGCATTTTCCTTTCTCTCGCCTGCTTGAAGCTCGATGACAAGTTTTCTTCTCACTGCTCATCTTTCTAAAAAGAGGCTTGTGGGAGCCGTGTGAAAAAACACACAAAAAACTGTCAGGTTAAGTGCAACGCTTCATATTTAATAGTCACTTCTTTTCTTTTCTCTTCTTTTCTCAGCATAGAATGAATCTTCCTTTGCAGAGGAGGACGGCTCCATCTCCCCCGGTTCCCTTTGAATCCAGAACGAAAGAGAAAGAGAAACGTCCGACTGGCTTTTTTAAAAATATCTCTATATGTTTGTGTTCTTCTTCTCGTCCTCCTTGCAGATGCAGGAAGTCCAGCAGAGCAAGGAGACCACGCTGGTCAGCAACCGGACCCTGGCGGAGCAGAACCTGGCCCTGCAGCCCCGACTGGACCACAAGAAGGACGAGCTCACCAAGCGCTACCGCGGCCTGCAGGAGAGCTTCGAGTCCTTCCAGCTGCGCAAGTCCGCCCTAGGTACAGCAGCGACACGCGGAGCGATGAAGGAACCGGCACCGATTGGTTCTTCCCCGCATCCTGAATGTTTAATGTTTGACCCGCCCCGTACCGGGTTTCAGTCCTCTAGTGGAAAAGCATACGGGACGAGCTTCAATCCGAGAGACCCGACCCACTATGACGCCTCGGTGGTCTGGGTTGGTGTGAGAATGTTCAAACTATTTATTTTTAAAGAGAAATATCACCAGTGGGCTGCAAATGTTTTCACTCAAATGATTTAAAAATGTATTTGCTGGATTTCCTGTTTCCAAAGCATCTGAAAATGAGCTCGCCGTCTCAAAAGTTCAGCGCAACGTCCGGCTCGGAGCAGGAAGTCGGGCGCGGGCGTCTCCGTTGGTCCTTTCACGAAGAAATATGATGCAATCCAACTGGACTGAGCTCGCACATCGGAAACGGGACCGTCGGAAGCTCCTCTGTTATATATATTTCTTTCTCCTCCCTCTTTGTTTGTTCTTCTCCTGCGTGAACACAAACAGGAGACCGGTTCGTCCAGTTTCTCGTGTTTTTCCGATCACGCGTCGTCCGCTTCCCTTTCTTTAATTATTATTTGTTCTTCCCTCACACGTCTCCGCGGTCGAGCCGGTTTCCAGATCTGATCTGCGCTGCTGGGTCTCGTGAGCGCTCGTCGGGGCTCTTTGAGAACCCTTTTTTAAAAAGCGCACCTCCACAGGACTTCCGTGTGTGTAGCGGGAGGAGTGACCACGCCGGTGACCTCGGTGACGCATGCGCCGGTTGCCTAGCAGCCGGCTCAAAATAGCACGGCGTGGCGGCTCCTCGGCCACGCCCATAACGAGTTTGACTTTACCTTCTTCCCTGAGAGGCGTGCGGACTCTAAACGCCAAAATCGAGAAACGGTTTGACGTTCCAGAATCGAGTTCAGAGAAAGCTTCCTGGACCTCGTGGTCATCGTCCTCATCATGGAGCGCTACAGCGTTCTAGCTGCTCCCTTTAAGCCCCGCCTCCCAACCGGCACCACGCCTCCAGGTCTCATTCACGTGAGCGGAGGAACGGAACATGACTTTAGATAATGTTGTTATTGACTGAATGAACGAGTGGGGAGTTGCGTGGATCCGTTTCGAGACGATGGCGAGACGATCTTTTGATTCCCGCTTGTGAATCGGCGCGAAAGGACGAGAGAAATGGAGCCCGTTGACCCAGAGGAAGCATCCGGCCTGTTGTCGCCTGCTGGGTGTGTTGTTGTTGTTGTTGTTATTTATAAAAAAATAGTTTTGCATCCAGCGCCCTCCTTCACCTTTTCCCCCCCCAGGAAATGTGCGGCCTTTGTCTACCCTTCCCTGTCCTCTGGATGGCAGGGGAAACTCCATCACCTCCTCCACCTCCACACAGTGGGGCCTTTGTGCTGGTGGACAGCACTGGGCAGGAGGGAGTGGTGGATGATGGGGGGAGAGAGAGGGAGAGGGGGAGAGGGAGAGGGAGAGGGAGAGAGAGAGAGGGGGAGAGAGAGAACCTCTCTGAAGTTTGGCGTCCCGACGTGTTTTTTTTGTTTTTGCGTCCCGCTCCAGTTTAATTCCCAGTTAATTGGCCCAGTCAACAGAACTGCGGGGTCGAGTGTTGGCGAGCGTCTCCGTTGCGTAACGCCTCCTCCCTCAGGTCGGACACGTGGAACCACGAAGGTCGAGCAACGTTAATCAGTCGCCGCTCCGCGGCCTTTGCTCTGCGAGCATTTCCTGTTCTTGCGGAGCGCGGCGAGCGAAGTGCAGCCGGCGCGTCCGGGAAACCCCCGAGGGGCCGCAGAGCGCTGCTGGGCGAACGAGGGAGAGGCGCCGACAGCCGCTACACACACCGTAGTGTGTGTGTTATCTCGTGTGTGTTCTTGCCCGTGTGTGTGTGTTCTTGCCCGAGCCGGTGTTGACTTTCACGACTGCTTAGGAACAGAATAAACACGAGTCCCTCCTTGGCGACGTGGAGCCGGTTCCTGTGACCTCTGTGACCTCTGGGCCTTTGGGAGTCACGGGCGAACAGGAAGAAAAAGATATTTAGTTTGAGCCAAATAGTATTTTGCATGTGTTCCACATGTGTCGCTCAGTTTGGTGTTCCTGTCCTCTTTCACAGACCACATGGCAGGGAACACCTCCCTGGACGTCCTGCTGGCGCTGCTGCAGACGGAGGGAGCCAAGATAGAGGAGGAGACGGAGGTAAGGACTTCATGGTGGACCTGCGATGGATACCCGCCCATCATCGGGCTGCTGTGACTTAACCTCCTGTTACCTTCACATTTACTCACATATTTTACCCTCGGTCAATTTGACCCCAGCTATTAAAACCTCCAGAAAACTATTAGAATTAATATTGCTTCCCAAGTTTAAGTGTGAGGTACTTTATGTTTGTTTGTCGACTACCTAAATAGCCCTTTAAATATATAAAAAAGTTGATATTTCTTATATGTTTGACACAGTGAAAAACAGCCTGGGGTCAAATTGACCCCAAAGAACACCGACATTAAACATTGAATGGGGTCAAATTGACCCTAAAGGTCACAGGAGGGTTAAGAGATAAAAGAATAATTCCAGAGCTGGGGGGAAGGGGGTCAGGCTAATCTATTTATTTTCTAACATACAAAAATAATATAAGTCGTGAATTTGCAAGAAGTTATATGTGTTTTAACTTGAGCTGCAAAAGTTCCGACTTTTATTTGTCTTTGGGTGGGACTCGTTTTCATAACCGGTCCAGAACATTCCTCACGGTCGCTTGAAGTCGCTCCTGTTCCCCGTTTGTTTCCTGCCACTCTTTATTTGACCGGAGCTTTATCTCATTGTCTTTTATTCTTGACACCTTGTGAAAAACGTGGCAATACCCGCATCAAAGCAGACTGTGGATCCTCTGCCCCGGTGCATGCTGGGAAGCTTTCCCCTCCCCAGAACCGCGACCTCATTGTCTGCCGTGTGACGTTGACCTCGCCGCTTTGATCTTTTATTTTATTTTCGTTGTACATCCTCATCAGGTGATAATTGTGACGCTTTTCTTAAGACTCCGAATCTCTTTCCGCTCCCAGAACATGGCCGACTCGTTCCTGGACGGCGACGTGACCCTGGACTCCTTCATCGACAGCTACCAGAGCAACAGGACGTTGGCCCACTTGAGGCGGGTGAAGATCGAGAAGCTGCAGGAGATGCTGCTCGCCGGCCACCGGCTCCCGCAGGCGGCCGGCTCTTGGGCCCAGGACGCGGCGGCGGGACCGTGGCTCTCCTCCTCCTCCTCCCTCTTCGGCGAGGCCGGCAGCGGCTCCTCCCCCGTCGCCCAGCCCCGGAGGAAACCCCCGGGCCCCCCGACCCAGCCGGCCCCGGTGCTGACGTCGGCGCCGACCGCCCCGCAGCCGTCTCCGGCGCTCTCCTCGGCCTCGCCGTACCCGCCCATTCCTCCCAGGACGGGCCAACCCTTCCCCGGCGTCCCGTCCGGCTACCCGACCCACTTCCTGTCTCAGTACCCGCCGGCCGTGCCCCAGCGGCCCGCGCCCCGCATGGCGCCGCAGCCCGGCTTCATCATGCAGTAGACGGACGCGCGGCGGAGACCTTTTGGTTTTTACGCGACCGGAACTCGAACCTGAGAATGATTTTATAATTTTTTTTGTATTCCTACGACGGCCGCCTCGTCTTGGAATACGACCAATCGCAATGCAAGAGGGCGGTCCCAGCATCCGGTCTGGCCATGTTCAGCTAAATCTCCGATAATCTCCGTGGATCCGCTCTCACCTCTCGCTTCTAATAATCAAAACAACAACAACTCAAATGAGGAGGCGGGCCCTCTGGCTGTGGACTGAGCTGGGACTCGTCATGAATCAGAGCCGTCTCCGCCTTGGTTCCTCGAGCTTTTACGGAACGTTAATCCTAAAAATACAAAAACACGCGGCATACTAACTTAATGATGATGTATATGCAAGAAAAAAGAGACCCGAACATTACTGTGCAGCATCCCAGGATGCATTCAGGCGGACAAACTGAATCTGCGCTGTGACGTACATTTCTTTTGAGAAGTCTGACAAATCATTTTTGAGTGATTTATAGATATTTGAGCGTCGGCGTCATAGAGAGAGGGAGGAAGGAGGGAGAGAGGGAGGGAGGGAGTCTGGACTTGCGCGGCCCCAAGATGGCTGACTGTGGGGCTCGGTCCGTCTCGGTGTCTGAACTGTCGCCTGGAATGAAGGATTCTGCAAAGCCGTCCCGTGAACATCGGGCGTGTTGTTCTTCTGAGGGTTCCGTTGTGATGCAACACTCCAATTATATTATTACTTTTTTTTTAACACACTTTTTTTTGTTTTTAAATCCTCCTGGATTGGGATCAGGGATCGCAGCGACGGTGCTGAGGCCCCGCCCCCTAACCCCTGCGTTTTCTTTTCCGCCAAATACTCCAACCCTCCGTGTTCGTGCACCGCCGCCCCCAACCAGTCTCAAACACTCCATTTTGTATATGTGCGAGGGGGATTGTTTTTGCGAGAGCAAGCTGGCTTTGGGAGGAACCATTTAGTCCCCCCCCCCCCAGCCGCCGTTGAAGAGCCACGAGTGCCTACACTTGAAGTGACGTCGATGGCGTCCAGCTGACTCCTCCCAGGACGGGCCAACCCCCAAGCCATGTTTCTCCTTGTCCAGCTGTAGAGGATCGAACCACGTCCCCCCCTGACCCCCAGCAAGCCTGAGCAGTTGGTCCTCTCCGTCGACTGCTGCTGATTTTATGTCCCGCCGGATGGTAGGAAAAGGCAGCATCTGACTTACTGACTGTCGGGCTTTTGCAGAATCGCCTGGACACAGCGACACGCTAAACACGCGCCAGAGGGGGGGGGGGGATGTATTGTCGTAGCTGTTATTATTGTTCTTTTTTTCTTATCTTAATTGGTAAAATAACAGGATTCCGAATTGTTCCGCTTCACATCTGGAGGATGACGCCCTCCCTCGATGCCGAGAAGCGGTCCGCAGGACGAGTGAAGCGCACCTGTCGGCGGGCAGAACTACAGAAATGGCTGAAGCTAGAACATCCAAATCATGATGAATCAGCATTTCTGGAAATAAAACTAACGATGGATAATTATTGAGTGCATGCTCTTTTGCTCTTTGTGTCCAGTCTGATTCCTCTTTGCATACTTTGTTTGTTTAGCTGCTCTCGACGTTCCACCCGATCCTCGCTCCAGGGTTTTATGTGTAATGTTGTAGGTATTTACTTATAAATGTTTCAGTGGCATTTAATGCTATTTTCAAGTTCAATAAATCTCAGATTTTTATATCTGCTTTCATCCAGTTGCTTTATTATTACACATCTGACTTTTCGCTTTGAACGTCACCCAGTCACGTGGCTCAGGCAGCCATACTGTAGGTAGGCTGAGGTTTTGCACTGAGCAACAGGTGTAAAAAAAGTAATATTAAATGCATAAATGAAGCAGGAGCGCCCTCTAGTGTTCCTGTGGTGGTATTGATGGAGAAACCGGGAGAACCCAGTTCGATAATACTATGAGAAAAAACATCTGCATAAATACATCTCTGCTCTTATAGTGTATATTTAGTTAGAATGTTAAAAAAATAACGTCACGTTATATTGGCAATGTTGAGTATTACGTATTGTAGTTACAATGAAAGCCATGGAGCAGGGGGCTGACTTCGGATTGACGAGATTTAAATGATTGAATTAATTTTCTCACTCTTATATGCTGCACGTCATTTTTAATGCATGATGTTACATCATGTAACTCGTTGCAGACTGCCGTCGACTCGGATGTAATCGATTCTGATACGTCAACGTGGCGTATTAACAATGTGATAAAACAGGTGGCGGTTTTGAATGCACCTCTACTTCTCCGAGCGTTGCATTCAATGTCCCATTTGACGCACGGAAGATTGCGATTTTTACTAAACCTACCGATCTGACGTTATCCTCATCACTGACAGCGCAGAGGCTTCTAGGCCACGCCCACCAACATCGGGCTGTGTTAAAATGGGCGTGTCGCAGAATATATCCTCTTTGTTTTCCAGCTGTCAGTTTAATAGATTTGTTGAACATAATTTTTTTGCTGCGTCAAAAATAAATAAATGCAACTTTCAGAACTTAAAGGAGGAACTTTGAAAGGAGCCCGAAGGCTGCAGGTGACTCGAGACGGGGTCAGGAAAGACAGGGATTACGTTGTGCTGGATTTTGAGGAGGAAGAACTTCCAATAAATAAATGCTTAAATAAATGTATAAATAAATAAATACAAGAATAAATGTATAAATAAATAAACACAAGAATGAATCAATATAAGTAACTCAACAGGACATAATTAAATAAATGTATTTCTACATTTCTGTATTTCTTCATTTATTTATGTCTCTATGTGTCCACACGTATTTCTTCATTTATTTGTGTGACATTTATGTGTCCTTGTATGCAAATGAGCTGGGGCGGTCTGAACCTCTGTCTAAAGCATGAATACAGAAATTTAGAAATACATTTATTTAATGATGTCCTGTTGAGTTAGAACTTATATTTATTCATTTCTGTATACATTTATTTAAGCATTCATTTATTTATTCCTGTATTTATTTATTTATACATTTATTTAAGCATTTATTTATTCTTGTATTTATTCATGCATTAATTTATACTTAAGTCATTTAAAGTCCTCCATAGGTTGTGTTTGTTTTGTAAGGGGATAGGCTGCTCTGGTCTACACTCCGACAGTAGGTGGCGGAAATACATCCGCCAAAAAATGTAAAAGAAGAAGAAGAAGAACCACACGTTACGCCCCCACAGTCGGAGGAAATCCACCGCCGCGCCTCCCCCCTCCTCCTCCTCCACCTCCTCATCATCATCATCATCCTCCGCCTCCTCCTCGCTCCCTGGCAGATTAGAGTTTAATCTGAGGGGGAGGAAACACGGTCAAGACGCTGTCTGCATTTTGGGAAGGACTCTCTGCGTTTCTCCCCACCGAGTAACGTATAACGCGACTTCTTCGTCTATTTCGTGTTCCTCCCTTCTTCAGACAACACGGCGGCCTGCGCGTGCAAGATGGAACGCCCGTTACCCGTTGCTGACACGTTAAGACGTTAGCTGGCTAACTAGCTGGAAAAAAGAGTAACTAAATCGGATTAGCCGACCACGGAAGCCTCCCTCCGGGTACTATTTCTCCTTGACAACTAACTAATACGAGGCCAACTCGCTTCTTTCATGTGAATTTAATTTCTCCGTTTTTTTATATTCTCCTCGTGTCAACATTACTAATTACTCTGTGCCATAATTGTTCGCTCGCATTAATGCCGCCGCTAGATAGTTAGGGTAATTAGCCGGCCGACCAACGGCAGGAGCGCGAGCTCTGTGCGCGAGAGCTAATCTTCCCGCGGATGTGCTAGCTCGTCTCTGGGCCAGCTGCCGAGAGAGAGAGAGAGAGAGACACAGAGAGAGAGCGAGAGAGAGAGAGACAGCGCGCGCCCCCTCAAGATTTGAGCCCCGACATTTACGAAGCAAAGATGTCCGGGAAGGATAAGGACAAAGACAAACCGGAGAAGCAGTCCACCACGGAGCGGCTGGTGAAAGGTGAGTGTTTTGTCTTTTTCGGATGACAGTGAATGTTACTTCTGTTTTTCTAAATGATTTTGACAACAACACACACGTAAAAGCTAACGCGTGATTTGGGGGGGAAACGCCACCTGTGGCTTGTGGGATAACTTTGTCCAGACCTGGCTGTCGAGCACCGAGAAGAAGGCGCTGAGTAGTGATCCATCTTGAGTCACGTCCTCCAGCTTCCCGGAAGCCAGTCCCTTACATCAGGAGAAGCTCGCCGGGTGAATCGGGGCATCTCTCTCTTTAAAAATAAAATGATAATTGCTCAGCATATCATTTAATAAATAATCTCCATAGTCGTCCACTAATATTGGTAATACGGGGCCACATAGTGGAAACCAAGGGACAAAAAAGTAATCCTCCGTCGGAGCCCAAACCCCTTGATATTTTAGGATGGATGCAACCTAAATCCACGAGAACGTGGACCAGCCGAGGTCCGCCCGGTTACCGCCAGAGCTCTCTGGACAAGATGGATTCCTCCACATGGAGGTGGTCCCGGATTGTTGGACATGCGGGACACCGCTTGTTGTGTCTGAGGTAGGGGTCTGCGGCAGGGTCTGAGGTAGCTCCCTGGGGGGGGGGGGGGAAGAGAACCCAACACACACACACACCTCTTGATGCCAACGCAGCCTACTGTACAGCCCGTCCGTCCGTCTGCAAGGGCACTGGGAGAGTGTCCTTGCAGGGGACGGTGGAATGCTAAAGTGTGAGCCAGTGGGGGAGAGGGTGAGTTAATTGTGGAAAGAATCTCCCCAGTGATGTTCCCAACATGGAGAGAGAGTGAGAGAGAGAGAGACTCACTCTCGTTGGTATTGAGACCAGCCATCATTATCTCATTAACGCTCGTGGCTGTCACTCAAAACGCCGTCGGGTTACCTGGCGCCCGTCGTGTGGCCCGTTCTGTGCCATCCCCGCGTCTTCTTCGTTGGTGCCGGAGCGTCAGCGCAGCGAGGCTTTTTAAATAAACGGCCCTCAAATCTGGAAGCCCTCGCTAATAGAGGCTTTTCTTCATCCGTTCTTACCTCGGCTTACGGCGCTCCTCGCGGCCCGGGGAGCGCTCGCCTGTTTATTTATACGCCACGCAAACGGTCAACGACAACAATGCGTGACGGCTCGTCCACAGGCCAGCTGGGGCTCCTCCAGAGCGCTGCAGGGACGAGTCTCCAAACACTACAGGTAACTAGAACGGGCGCTCGGTAGAGCGCATACCTTCGCATTTCACAAGATTGGGCATTGAATTATGAACATTTTGGCATTAGTTGCCAATTGGATACAAATTGACCATGCTATGGTAAAAAGAAGATGTTGACCTTTCCATGACCTTTGACCCGATCGATCCCAAAATCTAATCAAATGGTCCCCGGATAATAACCAATCATCCCACCAAATTTCATGCAATTCGGTTTAATACTTTTTGAGTTATGCGAGTAACACGCATACAAATAAATAAATAAATACACGGCGATCAAAACATGACCTTCCGCATTTTCAATGCGAAGGTAACCAGTCAGCAATTTTGCACTTAGCGGTCACCTGTGTGTCGAAATCGATGTTTTCTTTGATTGGATGCCTGGAATGAAGTCTGTTCCACACTGGCTGACGGTCAGTGAACGCCCCGCTCGTGAACTTTGAAGCTTTGTACACATCTTCAAAAAAAAGTGTCTAAAGTGAGACGACGAAAAGTCATCCCGACATCGCTCTCCTCCTTTCGGCGTGAGCGCAGTGTGCTTCACGTGAAGCCCGATGGCGGCTGGTCACGCTTGAAACATAAGGGCTGTTCGCTTGAGCTCGTCTTGCTGAGGGAAACACGCGAGTATCGTGAACCTTTCTACAATCATACAAAATCCAATGTCAGAAATCTCATCTTTTTGCTGACGGATCCAGTAGGAAGGTAATTTCTGCACGGATACACTCACTGATTTCAGTCACCAGCATCTCCTGCGTCAAACATTCATCTTCACATGTTGCTTCATTGAACCAGCAATGAGCCGAGGCGTGTATTCTGAAGGCTGTGGAGCCTCGTGGGCTCCTGCATGTTCATGTTGGTCAGGACTGATTCTTACCTCTGCTGCATTGCTGATGAGCAAACACGCACCCACACACAAATCATCAACGCTTTTTCCTTCCTCTTCTCTTCCTTCACATTGCACTTTGATTTGCTCTGCGTGGGTGTGACAACATTCTCAGAACGCCTCCCTCCTCCTCCTCCTCCTCCTCCTCGCTTATCGCACAAGGAGTTCTGATTTCCACGAGCCGACGCATGTATTCACGTCTCATCTGATGGCTCAGGGTGTCCTGTGAGCCGACCCCTAGCTGCATTTGTTGATATCAGGAATCCAGGATAATAAAAATATTCACTGTGATAATATTATATATATAAATGCATATATTTATATATGCTTATACATATATGCATATATTTATATATACTTATATATATATTTATATATGCTTATACATATATATGCTTATATATATATATTTATATATATATGCATATATTTATATATGCTTGTATATATGCATATATTTATATATGCTTATACATATATATATATATGCATATATATTTAGATATGCTTATACATATATATATATATGCTGTACAAATGCAGTCAGATTGTTTTATTTGCACTTGTCTCTGCGTCCCCCTCCCCGCTAGCTTTACACCGAACTTAATTGGTGCCACGTTGTACTTGGTGCGTGTCGGGCTGGTTATGAGATAAACCGGCTGTAATCCCTCTTGCTTTGCGAGCCCTGGGAGCGAGAGCCTCGGATCGTACGCCGCTCCTGTTGTG
Source organism: Pseudoliparis swirei (assembly GCF_029220125.1). Classification (NCBI taxonomy): domain Eukaryota; kingdom Metazoa; phylum Chordata; class Actinopteri; order Perciformes; family Liparidae; genus Pseudoliparis; species Pseudoliparis swirei. The sequence goes on along the minus strand of NC_079394.1, from coordinate 29,730,125 downwards.
AGCCTGTGCAGCTGAATCCGCGGACGCTTTCAATTTGAGCCCTTTTGTCTTCTTTTTTTACGTAGTAGTTCACTACTTTTCATTACGGGGCTCACGGCGTTATCACGGAGGCGTGCGTCTCTCCTCGCGGGCCGACGACGTCATCGCGGCTCGGTCGCCGCAGATGTCGCCTCGCGTGGTTACGGCGTCAGAAAGTGGGAGGGTTTCTTTCTCGGGTCGTATGTCATGTGTTGCTTTAGGGAAGTCGACGTCTTTTCTTGCATCTAAACAAATCCCACTAATTGTGATTAATTGTAAGCTATTCATCCTCATGGATGTTGTGTCCCCCCCCCCCTCTTTCCCGACAGCCGTGCCGTACCCTCCGCAACACAAGCTGACGGTGAAGGAGCTGTTTGTAAGCGGCAAGCCCAACGCCGAGCTGCTCCGCAACCACCTGGTCAAAGAGGGCCGGGTGGAAGAGGACGTGGCCCTGAAGATCATCAACGACGGGGCCAACATCCTCCGCCAGGAGAAGTGCATGCTGGAAGTGGACGCACCCATAACAGGTAGGCTGCCCGATGCTCGGCTGTGACCTCTGACGATGACCTCTGACCTCGTACTGTATGAGCATCCTCGGGGGAGGGGATGAATGTCTGTCAATCAAACTCTTTCCAAAACCGTGAGGGAGGAGAGCTAAAGCGTCTTCTCCACGGAGGAAAGCCGCCCGGGTCGCTCTTCTTTCAACGAAGGCGACTCGGCGGTTCTGGTGGACCCGACGCTATTGCATCATCGAGGCTGACCCCCGTCGACACTGTTCCCTCCCTCACACCTCCGCCATGCCTGTACCTGCTGGTAGCTCCTCCCAGGAAGTTAATCGTCCACGCTCTGGCTGAAGCCCGACCAGATGGATTTTTCTTGTCAAGCAAGCTAACAATACCCCCCCCCCCCGACATGGTCGCATCCCTCGGCATTGCTAGAGTTCGGGTGTCATTTGGGCGCAAAAGCTCACACCAAAATAGCCGGAGAGCGAGCTGTACCCAGCATGCCGCTCAGTGACAGGCAGGCGAATGAGAGCGAGCTGCACCCAGCACGCGCTTCATCAGGTGTAAACCGTTCGTATTGTAGCAAGTGAGAACAAACTGTACCCAGCATGCAGTTTGGCAGCGTGTCAGCGGGCGAGCTGAACCCAGCAGCAGGCCGTGCCCGGTTCGGCAGCGTGTCCCAGGGGGGCGGGGGGGGGTCCCCTCGATACACTGGAGCGTGTTAATCACACGCTGCTTATAAATATGTCCTGTAGATCTCAAAATCTTGGAAAAGAAACGCAATGATTGGCTGGATGGTTGTCGAGTAAATGGAAGACGCGGACGTACAGACGGACACTCCTTCCATTTGAGTCAGATTTCCAGACGGAGCGGCGGAGTCGAGAGCAAACGCAGCACCGATCTGGGCGTCGTCGTTCCATCACGACGCCGTGGTTCTGCTCCAGCAGCCGGTTCGGGGCCAGACCCGAGGGCCGGGCAGGCTGTCGGAGTCAGAACTCAGTCGCCAATCGGTTCCCTACAAGTATCCGCCGCTCCCTCTGAGGTGACCTGTGAGCTGTGCTTGGCCTCAGTGCTGTAGACTGAATCCAGCAAGAAATATAATTTATTTATCACTTTTTCCTCCCGTCTAACTTGCAAACGCAGTTGGTTTCATGTCATGTAGAGAAAAGTCTGTCTCAGTATTCAATTGCCCAAAATCACAAATTATCCTCAGTGGAAAAACTCCCAAGAAATGGAAGAAAGAAAAAAACTTTCACGGGGAAAAAAGTCAAGAAACCTTCAGGAGAGCGACAGGAGGAGGATCCCTCTGCAGGACGGACTGAAGACAGATGTCATGTGACCAGATGAACAGCATCACACATCAATGAATGACAAATTATGAATAATGAGGAGTAGGCAGGGACCCAATCCAGACTTCCACAATCCATGTAAACAGAAGGAGGTAGAGGGGCGGGGCATCAGCAGGAGCACGAAGGCTAAGCCCAGACCATGACCTCGGGGCCGGATGCAGGAAGCTGGGGCAAAGACTGAGGGGGAGGAGCCAGAACCAGCTCCATACGGGGCCGGGTCCAATGGACCCTGTGAGGCGAGGGGCACAAAGACTGGGGAGGAAGCAGAGTTAATAAAGTGTGATGGAGAGAAGAACATTCATCCATAAGGAGAGAGGAGAGGTGCTCAGTGTATCCTAAACGTCCATAAGGAGAGAGGAGAGGAGAGAGGAGCTCAGTGTATCCTAAGTGTCCATAAGGAGAGAGGAGAGGAGAGAGGAGCTCAGTGTATCCTAAGCGTCCATAAGGAGAGAGGAGAGGAGAGGAGCTCAGTGTATCCTAAGTGTCCATAAGGAGAGAGGAGAGGAGAGAGGAGCTCAGTGTATCCTAAACGTCCATAAGGAGAGAGGAGAGGAGAGAGGAGCTCAGTGTATCCTAAGCGTCCATAAGGAGAGAGGAGCTCAGTGTATCCTAAACGTCCATAAGGAGAGAGGAGCTCAGTGTATCCTAAACGTCCATAAGGAGAGAGGAGCTCAGTGTATCCTAAACGTCCATAAGGAGAGAGGAGCTCAGTGTATCCTAAACGTCCATAAGGAGAGAGGAGAGAGGAGCTCAGTGTATCCTAAGCATCCATAAGGAGAGAGGAGAGAGGAGCTCAGTGTATCCTAAGCGTCCATAAGGAGAGAGGAGAGAGAGGAGCTCAGTGTATCCTAAGCGTCCATAAGGAGAGAGGAGAGGAGAGAGGAGCTCAGTGTATCCTAAACGTCCTTAAGGAGAGAGGAGAGGAGAGAGGAGCTCAGTGTATCCTAAGCGTCCATAAGGAGAGAGGAGAGGAGAGAGGAGCTCAGTGTATCCTAAGCGTCCTTAAGGAGAGAGGAGCTCAGTGTATCCTCTCGTCCCCCTCAGCCTCTCAGCCTCTCAGCCTCTATCAGCATCTCTAGGTCTCTCCAGGTGAACCTGGTTCAGGTCTCACTCTCAGACATCAGGAGGAAAGTCTTCAGTCTCTTTCATACAGCAGCTCGTATCCTCTACTTGTTGTGACGTCTCTTACCAGCAGCCTGTTTGTCTTCCAGTGTGCGGCGACGTCCACGGACAGTTCTTTGACCTCATGAAGCTGTTTGAAGTGGGCGGGTCACCCAGCAACACGCGGTACCTCTTCCTCGGCGACTACGTCGATCGAGGATACTTCAGCATCGAGGTGAGGTCATACATGTGTTTTCCAGATTGAATACGACTCATTTTGGTTTTGTTGTTAAGACGTCTTTTTTTTTTTCATTTCGTTTGTGTTTTTCATTGCAGCAGAAATGAGTTCTGTAGACGTACATTTCATTCAAAATTAAACATGACGTGTATTTCTACTGCAGTGAAAATGTACTGAAAATGTGCCGTGATGATATTACGTAATACTTTTAACACTGGTGTGTGTTGGTGTCCTGCCACTCGGTACTGGTTTGTAATGGGTTCATAAGGTCTTCATTTAACGTAGAACGTTGAATTAGGACCGGTGCTGTTTGGATTGAAGGAGTTGAAGTCCAGGGTTTTGAGTTGTTCAGTATCTCTTTGTTTCTGAGTCGGTACGGAGGGGTTTCTCCTCTGCTTCTTTGGTGGCGCCCAAACGAAATGATCTGCGAAAAATCTAAAAGACAACGATTGAACTCCTCGACCGTCGGCGTCACGAAGCCGTGGACTCGCCTCCACGACGCAGGAGGAGGGGTCGTAATCATCTGTGAACTCGTAGATCGTGTTCGTGGACGGCGGGCCAAGTTTGACATTTATTATTCTAAAGAAATAAAGATTGACTGTCCTGTAAACTGTTTGATTTGGCTGCAAAATATAAACTGATGCAGATCTTGAAGGCCTCCCGTTTCTGAAGCGCCTCAAAACCAACTGTTCGTATAATCCCTCTTCATTCAAACTCGACTGCGCGTCACCACGGCGAGCGGATGCCGAGCTCTACGGCCGAGCGTCTTCTCTTGACGCCGAGGGTGGCAGCGTTTAGGACGGGCCGCATAGCTTCTGGGATTTAAGAATTTAAAAAGGCTTTAACACATTCTGGAGGCCGCCGCCGGTTTGCCGGCTCATCTCGGCGACGGTGGATCGCGTGAACGCCGGACCGAACATTATGTGCTCCCATCTTTACGCTCTACTCTGTTTTTATAATTGTATTTTCTTTTCTTTTCTCCGTACGTTGGGCTGGTACAAGCGTGCCCCAACAGCATCAATAGAACATGTAAATGAACGGTGATGTCATTAGGCTATATTCATTTAAGTGAGTCTAACTTTCTTTTTATTGTAATTTTAGTTATTTTTATTGCACAGATTTTAGGATATTTTAACTATGTTGTAAAGCGTCTTTGAGTATTTTGAAAAGCGCTATAGAAATGTCATGTATTATTATAATTTATTATTAACTAATTTATCTTGGAATTTCAAATTACATATTTTTTTTTTTTGTTAATGAAAAATGTTTAATCTATTATTGTACAAATATTTAGCTCTTTTTAAAATTGTATTGCATACAGGTGCTGTACAATGGCATCAATGGGCAATTTAAATGAATGGTGATGTCATTAGGCTACATTAATACATTTAGAATTTAATAACTGACATTTCGAATTATTTTTAGACTATTTTTCAAAAGATCTTAAATAAAAATAATGACATGAAAACCCATTATTGTAAACGTATGACTATAGCTGGGCTTGCGAAACCCAGGATCTAAAAAGATCGGTAGGTGAGCTGAACCCGATCACGGGACGTCCCGGTTGGATTCTCGGCGTGGTTAAGATGGCGGGTCAGAATAGCAACAGAAATCTTAACGGCTTACCGCAGCGCTGCCAGACGACCAACTGGGTTTTGCCATCTGAAATATTCTATTGGAATGACGACTTCAAAGGGCACAGTTCACTCGCTTATTAGACGGTTATAAATGGAACGGAGGAGCTGCAGCCTGGCAAAGGGAAGCCGCAGCGGAGACGCCCGGCCCGAGTCGTAACCTTCAGAGCCGTTCACGAGGGGGAAGCAGTTTCATTCATAAAGGCCAAATAAAATGACCTGAGGAAGTTGAGAAGTCCAAATACGATCGCAACGAGCTAAAACGAGCCGGAGCTTTGAGGCCTTTGAATAGGCGTACAAAGGCGCCGATGTCATTGATTAAAAAGGAGAAGCAGGACCGGTGCAGAAGGTGGTTCCTACTTAGAGGTTGTTAGTGGATTTTTTTTTATGGCCGATATAACGATTAGTTTAGAGCCCTCCCATTAATGGGTGTAAATTCTTGATATTTATTCATTTTTTTAAAAATGAACAATATTTTTGTATAAGTATTGACTTACTGAATATCTGAGTAAAAGTAATAAACACATGAATATATAAATCAGCATAACTGAGCATCAAACTTAAAGTAATTCATCCGTAAATAAATAACTAAATCTGGAACTAAAACATCAAACTCAAAGTAACAAATACCTAAATAAATCAATAAGTCTCCGTGGGGGCTTTTGATGGCCACCGGGGGGGGGGGGGGGGGGGAAATGTCACGGATGAAAGGATGAAAGAAGCGGACTGAAGGGCGCCGATTTCAGGGTCCAACTTTGACACCGGGATCATTTCCCGATGTGTTTCTCTAGAGAAGTGAACCTCTTCCTCCAGAAGAGGGGGAGGGGGGATCTTCTCCACTCGTAAAGCGGTCGGCTCGACGCCGCGGCGGGAGGCGGGGCGTGATGGGAGGCGTCTGGCGTGATCGGAGGTGTCTGGCGTGATCGGAGGCGTCTGGCGTGAACGTCCCACTGTGAACTAACGCGGAGCGGCTCATTAAAAGTAATGGAGCGCTGAATGGAGCAATTATCCTTAAAAACAAGGCGGCGTTTCGGCTGCAACCCGAGCCCGCGTGTCATGAACACGGTCTCGGGTCCGGATAGAATGGGTCCAGGACCGGGTCCAGGTCCTACGATGGTCAGATGAGTCGGCCGTGAAGATGACCGTTGCTCGAAGCCGACAGCGGTCGAAGCGATGCTCCCGCTGAGTCGGCGTATTTCATGATAGTCGAATGACACGTCCGCCTTCACAGTTCGGGTTCTTCTCCGTATCGGAGGAGGAGGGAGAAGCTTCTCCCTGATTCGCTGCCACGAAACAACGGCGCCTGAAAGCGCCAGACTCTTCTCTACGTTTTTTTTCTTTCGCTGGCGGGGCTGAAAAATATTCTGTGTTTTCAGAGCGAGGCCACAGAGCTCGCTTCACTGACACACACACACACACACACACACACACACGTAAGACGGCTGTGGGAGAATGGATATCGGCGTATGCGGTCGCCGTGGCAACATAAAGAGTCGCTGTCGCCTCCTGAAGCAGCGCCTCGTCGCCTCCTTTTTACCGCAGGCGAGAGCAATTTGCCAGAGCGATCCATTTCAGTCTCGACTCCTCTTTTTCTCACACACACACACACACACACACACACACACACACACACACACCAAGGGCTGAAGTGGGTCTGAGCTGCCGGGAGCCATGTTTCCCTTTGTCTGGCTCCTCTCATTAAAGCCCATGTCGGCTTCCAGCCGCGTCTCCTCTGCAAATCAGGAGATGGAGTCACATGTATCTCCACTCTACTCCCCAAAGACGAGTCGGTCCCGGCTTCCTCGTCCCATGTTCTCCCCCCCCCCCCTCACCGTCCGTTGCTCACACCTGCTGACTCGCCTCGGCGTCTCGCTCCAGCAACTTGATAGCGGGCCGGGGTCGGCGCGCGTTGAAAGAGTGGCAAAGTGGCGGCTAATTGAGCGGCGCCTTGACCGTGTGTGTGTGTGTGTTTGTGTGATATGAATCAGAAGTAGCATCTGAGCTAACGTTCCTTGATCGAGGTAGGCCTGGATGATATTGAAATATCATCAGTGAAAAAGCCCGTCGTGATGATTCCGATGTGAGTTTCTGAGTTGACTTCCTTGTTTTTATTTTGCCGTTAACACACATTAGTAGCAATGTTAAAATTGCAGTTTTTCTTGTCGTTAAATGAAAGAAAAGAGGATGAATTGTGCCGCCCTGGATCGAGGTCGCCGTCGGACCGAAACAAAGACAAATCAGGCCGAGTGTGTGGGAGTGTGAAGCTTCTTTTGTTTGAACAAATAATAAATCTGTCGAACCAACTGCTGACATCTGCATTAATGTGAACAGCTGATCGGATCACACAGCCTCACACACCTCCGCATCCTCCCCTTGTTCAAGGTCTGGGCATAATCCTCAGAACACATCGCTCTCTCTCTCTCTCTCTCTCTCTCTCTCTCTCTCTCTCTCTCTCTCTCTCTCTCTCTTCCCAACAGTGTGTTCTCTACCTCTGGTCGCTCAAGATCAACCACCCCAACACACTCTTCCTCCTGCGTGGGAACCACGAGTGCCGACACCTCACCGAGTACTTCACCTTCAAACAGGAATGTAAGTGCGGGCACATCCCTCCAGTGTGTGTGTGTGTGTGTGTGTGCATGTGTGTGTGTGTGTGAGGCATGCATAACGTAATCTGACTAGAGGCTGACCATTCAATGCATGTATCAATCCACGGTGTGCATTGAGCTTTAAAAGAAGATCCACATCGATACTTCAACGCGTTTCAGCGCCGATCCGATCTCAGTTGGCCGTGTTATCGTGACTTCCTTTCCAAATGCAAGATGGGTGATGAATGGCAGCCAGCTCTTATAAAACAGATCAGCAGATCCCATTTGAGGGAGTCCAAAAAAATAGATACAAAATGCTCTCTCATCCAGTGTGTGTAGGTGGGTGTTTCTTTGTCTTTGCACCTGTGGAGGATTCGTCAGAGCGCATTTCAAGAGGAATTGTTTGTCAAGATTTAGTTTAATTTCAACACTTAATGTCTCTCCTTGGGATTCTGCACAGCTTATGCAAATGAAGAGAGCTCATTTTGCAGAATCGGTACTCGAGCATCATCTTCTGTTCGGTCTCCGCCGCCCACACACGCACTGCACTAGCGGCGTCTACAACAACCCCCCGCCCCCCCCCCCCCGCTTTGTGTCTCCTGCAGGTAAAATAAAATACTCTGAGCGGGTGTACGACGCCTGCATGGAGGCCTTCGACTGCCTGCCCCTCGCCGCCCTGCTCAACCAACAGTTCCTCTGCGTGCACGGCGGACTCTCACCCGAAATCAACTGCCTTGACGACATCAGGAAAGTGAGTGATCTGATCGATAAGCACGGGAAGACGTCGTGAAACGCAAGAGGAGAAATGATTCTGTCATCTAGGAGACCGATAGACAGCCCTATTGTGTTTGTAAACAACCCCATGGAAGGTTTATTGTTCTGGGTTGATTGCCTCTTGTGTATTTGCCGTGTTGGTTTTCACGTCTGCCTGATGATATTGGTGTGTGTGAAGAATTTATAGAGGTTTTAATCCGCTTCCTCTCTAATGGATAAATCAGACTTTTATTTTGAAAAGGAATCGTACATTTGTTTTACGTTTGAATGCGTACCCGACGGTACGGCTACGGATGATGTTACGGACGGATGTGTACTTTATACATTTTTAATACCGTTTAATAGTTAAAGGACCCATATGAGGCTGAAGCTCTAACGGTGGTGATAGTTTACCAGTTTGAATGAATGTTGTGACCCAAAGGAAGACGATACAGGAGTCATTTCCCCAGCAGAAAGCTTCATGCCACTTCATCCACGGGGATCCGTGACAGCGTTCGTCAGGCGTGTTTTTGAAGTGTGTGATTTGTGCTCACCAGTTGGACCGGTTTAAAGAGCCTCCGGCGTTCGGGCCCATGTGTGACCTGATCTGGGCCGACCCCGGCGAGGACTACGGCAGCGAGAAACCAACGAACACTTCAACCACAACTCCGTCAGAGGCTGCTCCTACTTCTTCAGGTGCCGGAGACATCGCTCGGTTTATTCTCATTTCAAATGAGCGGCCGAAACTACAAAACAATAATGCATGATAATACAATGGAAAATAGGTCAGGACTTCTTTTTTTTTTTCGAGGTCAGAACGCTTGTTACGGTTCTGGGAGCCGGTTAACCGGTAACCTACTTTGCCCATCTGTTTTTTTCTTTCTTTACTCGAGTTATATGACTTTTTCAAAATAGGTTAACGGATGCAAACCGCTGGATCCGAGTGTCGACACCTTGATGTCAGGAGGACTTTTGTTTTCGCTCTTTTCTTTCGTAAAACTCCAATGTTGCCGGACTCGGTGTGATTCTGGTCTATAAGAGCGGCTGCACCAGACGAGTCAATCGTGAGAAGATGTTCCGCCGCACACCGTTCAGCACGTCTCCGGGGACGGTGGTGTCGGTCAGACGGAAATAGATCGACGATTATTGGACGGATTGTCATAAAATCCTAATTAAAAAGCACGCTGACACACTGAACTCACATGGTGAGAATAGTGAACATTGTACCTGCTAATAATTAGCACGTTAGCATTGTCTTAGAGTAAAAAGGCTCATCGCGTAATGCCGTTTCAAACGTGTGCTAAAGCTGCATTCTCTCTCCTGACCACCAGGGGGAGACTCCTTTGGTTGTATCGAAGTGTGTATATATATATATATATATATATACATGACTACTTCTCTTGATGTATTCCCTCAGTAAACAAAGTTAGCATGAGTTTATGTCTCAGTCTCTAGTTTCTAGTCTTCTTCTATACAGCATGATGTCATCATTTATACTTTATGGTCATTTAGAGTCAGACCATAAAGCAGGGGACGCTTTAGGGGCGGGGCTACAGGGTGATTGTTACCAGATACCGGTCACTTCTGGTTGCAAAAAACAAAGATGGCGACGCCTTGACTAATATTTCCACTTCTTATAAACAGTCCGTGGTTTAAAGATGCCATTGCAATTCGGGAAAAAGGTTTTAACTTCTGAGATGTGGATTGCCTCCGCATTGTCCTGGCTCCTTCCTCATGGAGCGGCAGAGCGGCAGGAAAGGGAAAGGCAGTGAAACGAGTCCAGCTTCTGCAGAGCCAATAGATACCTCTGGCTGCTCGGCATCTTGACCCCCAGGCTGGACATAAAGTGGCCTCATGCTGCTCCTGTTTCTCATGGCTTGAGTTTGTAATAAACTTTGACCTCCGCTCAGTGTTCCTCTTTTATCAGGTCCGTCTTCTTCTTTCTCGTTGCAGTTACTCCGCCGTCTGTGACTTCTTGGTAAATAACAACTTGCTCTCAGTAATCAGAGCCCACGAAGCACAGGATGCAGGGTGAGTCGAGTTCTGACGACGTACCCCCCAGGGGGTTCTGGTGAAGAACACGTTGACGAGGCTCTTCGTCCCGACAGGTATCGGATGTACAGGAAGAGCCAGACCACCGGCTTCCCTTCATTAATCACAATCTTCTCTGCTCCGAACTACCTGGACGTCTACAACAACAAAGGTGTGAGTCGTCTTCTTTGTGTTCCCGTGGTTACCGTCAGTCCTTGAACCTCTCTCTCCGTCAACCAGCCGCCGTCCTGAAGTACGAGAACAACGTGATGAACATCCGGCAGTTCAACTGCTCCCCTCACCCCTACTGGCTGCCCAACTTCATGGACGTCTTCACGTGGTCTTTGCCTTTTGTCGGAGAGAAAGGTACGTCGCTCGTCAAACGAGAAGAACGAGCGAATGGAAAGCCCCAAATAAAGACCTGTGCCGGGTCGACGGCCGGACCTCTCGATCGACCTCTCGATTTTGTCTGCAACTCGAGAGAGAATGAAATGAGACGTTTTAGACATGGAGGTCAACTGTGATTTGACTGCATAAATAAAATGTGTCGCGGCCATTTGTCCTTCGAAATCCAACCAAACTATAAATCAAACCGCCACTGATGCTCCGTGGGTTTCGGAGTTTGACGCAGGCAAAAGAAAGTAACGTCCATTTCGTTATGTTGATTCTGATAATTTATTTTCCAAACAAACAAAAAGAACAAACAAAACGCTGACACTCTTTGCTGTGGTAAAAAACCATTGGCCACCCAGGTGCATGCTGGTCCTGTGCCTCCCCACCTCTACATATAACCACAGGTGCCCAGTGTTACCCAATCAGTGAACCTACAACTAAATATATTAAACTTAACTACAACTAACATATCAAAATATAACCTAAATAAGCAATATTACTTTACAATAAAACCTAAATACAAATGTCAAATTAAATAGCTCCAACAAAATGTATTATTGTTGTTTATTTTTTTGCATTTGTTTGCCAATTTTACAACAATTAATTTGTGCTTTTCAAGAAACATCCACATTTTAAACATAAACCGTAACTTTTGTAAAATTGTCACATTGTTGTTTGTTTAGTTTAGTTTCTCCACCTGAAGGCTCTGTTGTGTGTTTGTGTTTTTGGCTCTGTGGCGACCTGGAGAAGTCCAGGAATCACCGTTGACCACGATGGGAGTGTTTTCTGAACTCTGTCAGCATCACCCAGACACAGGATGGTGGACTAGTTTAAAGTTTACCACGGACCCCCCTCTCCCCCCCCCCCACAGTGACGGAGATGCTGGTGAACGTACTGAACATCTGCTCCGACGATGAGCTCATGTCGGAGGGCGATGACCAGTACGAAGGTAAAGGCATCGTGTTGCATTTAATGAGTTGGAACGCTTCCTCCTGTCCACCAGGTTTAGTCTGTTTTATCTGAGTCGTTGCCGTCGTGGCAAGAACATACGTTGTGTGATGATTTAGAAAATGAAAGTTGTGCTTCTCCACTGGAGAGCAGCGATGGCTCCATGACGAGTTCATGTCACGGAGCAAAGTTTCTACTCCAAACGTGGCCTCAAAGGGCTCTGAACGCTCTCGACACATCGGACCCTCGCATCGCAACAGGCAAACAAAACTTTGAACAAGATAAGTTACAACACATTTAACGCAAATGAAAAAACAAACGTGGAACCTCCAGATTTAGTTTTTGTTCTGCAGGGAAACGACAACGATTTGTGTTTCTCAAAATAAACTGGGAAACAAAGTCCGACAGAAAGTTTTACCGCTACGCGACCGTCTCCTCTCCGAGCGCCGACAGTCGGGTCGGACGGCGACGTCACTTTGCTGGTGACCCTGATGAAGATGTCCCTGGAAGAAATGCTGCCCGCCCCCAGATCTCTGAAATGCGTTATCCTTTGATGTTCTGTTACGCTCAGCGGAGGTGAACTGTCCGCCCGCTAACGCCATGTGACTCGCTGCAGGTGGAACCTCGGCGATGCGCAAGGAGGTCATCCGGAACAAGATCCGCGCCGTGGGGAAGATGGCCCGAGTCTTCGCCGTGCTCAGGTCTGTAATCCCGCCGTCGCCGCGTCGCCCTTTTCCCCCGCGGCGGCGCTCTGATGCCACTGAGCTCCGTGCCAACCCGGCGTGGTCTCCGAGGGTACTTCAGGGACCCTTTTTTCTCACGGTTATTCCAAAGTCCTGGTTTGAGCTCGGGGCCCTTTAGAGCCGACGGTTACATATCCTGTGAGGGTCGAGCCTCCGGCCTCGTGGTGACCGTGCTGCCCGCGGCTTCCTGACTCGTAATGTGTGTTTCTGTTGTTGTTGTTGTTGTTGTTGTTTCCGGACCAGGGAGGAAAGCGAGAACGTGCTCACGCTCAAAGGCCTCACCCCGACTGGAACGCTCCCAGTGGGGGTGTTGTCGGGGGGGAAGCAGACCTTGCAGACTGGTAAGTGGCTTTCATTGCCCCCCCCCCCCCTCCTCGCTTTCCTCCCCTCCTCTCTTTGATTTCCTCCTTGCAAGCTATTAATAACTTGTAATAGTCGCAACTTCTACACCCCCACACACACACACACACACACCCCCCCCCCTCACACACCTACACCAGGAGCTGCAGCGATGGGGGGGTCGGGCTGTGTGGATCGGCTCTCATACTGGGGGTGTGAGAGCAGGTTGGGAAACACACACTTCTGCCTCGTGAAGTGTGTGTTGTCGAGTTGAAGGAGCAACGGCTCCATCGCCGACGCCCCTCTCGCTACCATGAGAAGAAAAACAGTCAAGCAAGAAGTGGAGATCCCAGAGATGGAGATCGGTGGAGAACCGGCGTCGCCGTCCCGCTTGTCCCTCTTTTAAAGGGTTCAAGGTCGATCACGGCCACGGGGAGCGCACACCAGACCGAGTGGGGCGGGGGAGGTGGCCGCTGACCCTCTGATCTGAAGGTCACGCGGGGAGCCGCTCGAGGCCCGGTGACCTTCTCGGAGAATGTCAGCGTCCGTGTCCGCTTCCCCCCGCCGCAGCTTTCACATCAGTGGGCGTGAACAAAGGGATTGTGTGAGGGGGGGGGGGGGTCCCGACTCGGCCCTCCATCCTCCTGAAGGACGCCTGGTCCACGGAGCACTTTAAACCTCTGACTCCTGCTTATGAACAACGTCAACAAACTCTCCTTCCTGTCCGGCTGCTCTGTACACGGGGGGCGGCCTGAGACTCTTAGTGCTCACCCCCCCCCCACACACACACACACACCCCACCCACCGTTTGACAATGTTGTACTTTTGCTGTATCTGGCTGTCTCTGATGACTCCCCCTTTGCCCCCCCCTACCTTCTTCAACCCTGATTAACATAGCTACGATTGAGGCAGCTAAAGCACAAGGTACGCATGGCTGTCAGGCTCCAGTCTCATTACTGTGTGTGTGTGTGTGTGTGTGTGTGTGTTGTTCATCGTTTAAACACAAAACCCTTTTTTAAATGTTTCTATCACTGACTACAGTATTGATACGATCGTATTGCTGTACATTACTTGATCCTCTCCTGTCGCCGGTTGCTCTTGCATCATCAGCGTCGGTCAGATTCGTCGGTTGTGTGAAGATCGTGACCGTGTCGCACATTTTAAAAGAAGTTTGCAAAAGACCAAACGACTAGTTTAACGGTAAAGAGGCATGTCGTAATATTGTCACCCCGTCTTCGTGGACCCAGGCCGGTTCTGGTTCTGGGTCTCGGGTCCAGGACCAGGCTCCTTGTTGACGAGGATTTCCCCGGCTTCGGTCTCAAGGGTCTTTTCTCTCCGGGTGTGGCCCCCCCCCACCAGAGGAAAGAGAAGAGAAGATCAGACCAGGCTAAGATGAGACCAGGGACACCCAGCAGCTCATCCTGTTACGCCATTTGGCTGTTAAAGGGGGGGGGGGGGGGCTGTGTGCGCTAGCTAGCATCGACTGTAAAACATTGAGTCCTGTCCAGCCTCACCGGCTCAATGGCTTCCAGCAGTGGTTCCCAACCTGGTTTCCTGGATCAAACCATTGCATCAGTGATATAAGGGTGGTTTAAAATAATTTTTTTGTTTTGAACTAATCATTTCATCTGTGCATCCATTACTTTAGCTTTATTTCAACCGTTTCACCATAACTTTAAGCAAAATACTCTATTGTTATATAACTTTTGGCTAACTAGATTAATTGTCCATCACTTTCAGCCAATTATTGAACTGTTAATTCATTCTTTAAACTGATGACTCATTACTTTAGTTTGTCCATCACTTTTCACTATTTATTTGATAAACGGATAACGTTTTTATACTTTTAGCTTTTCACCATCATTTGCTGCTAATTACTTTCAGCTGTTCATTATTCATTCATTCGGGTTTTTTTGTGGAAAATTATTCAAACTATTCAAACCGCGTTCATGTCATTAACTCATTGATCCCTTCATCCTGTTATTTTAGACTGATCACTTTTGTGTTGATCATATTGAACATGTTTCTGATTGGTCGAGCTCCTGGTTGGGAACCGCTGACCCACAGATATCTGATGATGCAAGAGTACGACCGTGACCTTTTGACCTTTAATGCCCCCGTGTGACCTCCCCCTCGGCGTGTTCATAATGGTTGAGGAGTTTCTGTGAACGCTCCCTCACGAGTCTCCTTTTCCTTTGCGCTCACGTTTCCTGGCCCGTTCCCGGACGTCTCCGTAAGTTGACCACGTGTTCGCCGCTCGCCGTTGTCGCCTCGCCGTGTGCATGCCTCGTGTTCCCCGGCTGGTCTGCTGCCGCATCCAACTCTTCCAGGAACCCCCTTGATGTTCCAACGGTTCCCCGCCTCCGGATCCTAACGTGTGTTATCTGTTGTCCGGGCGTCTCTTCAGCCATTCAAGGTTTCTCTCCCACGAGGAAGATCCGTAACTTCGAGGAGGCGCGCGGCCTCGACCGCATCAACGAGCGCATGCCGCCGCGCAGAGACAGCCAGCAGCTGGACGGCGCCGCGGTCAGCGCCGCCGCCTCCCCCAACAAGAACGGCACCGACGGATAGGCGGCAGAACCGCAGCCCCTCAAACCCCTCCCCTTTCCCCTCCCCCTCTTTCTCTCCCACCCCACCTACTGACAATGCCCGTCCACCTGCCGCCGGGTGAAGGAACGCGGCGCCTGGAGAACGTCTGTTGTGTCATCTGGGGGAGAAAATCTATATATTACATCTATTCAATATCTTGTTTTATTGGAACATTCAATGAAGACATTTTACAGTTCAGATGAAGTCCTAACTTATATTTAAATTTTAAAAAATCTCTATATATATATAAAAAAATATTTTATCAACTTGAGTTGAGGCAGATAAATGTTATCCAGGAGTTTTAGTCACTAAGTTTTTAGTTCTTTTGAATTGTTCTGTGTGTTTGCGAACATCTGAAGTCCAGACGGGTTTGAGGTTCTGGTCGAGACGCTTTCGGCCCTCCAGCTTCTCCGGTGTTTGCTCTCGTGTGCGTCAGGCGAAAGATTAAATGACGCACGCGACAAAAGAATAAGGGAAGTAAATTATATCGGGACAATTATTACAAATTCATGTTTTATACTTGAAGACTTTTATCCTATTTATAAAATGTCAACACCAAACTTTGAATCCCCAAAGATGCTGAATGTTTTCTCTTCGGGTTCAGGATTTTCTTTGTGTATTGTAACTTGTGAATGAAGCGTTCCCAAGTGGGAGGCGGCTTATTGCTCTGTGTGCAATGCTGGGTGCTGTTGCTGGCTGTACTGTGCTGGTTATGACTTGTTCTCTGGGACGGCAACTGGGAAGTTCTCGCTCCGCTAAGCCCCCCCCCCCCCCCCCTCCAAAAACAAACGAGTGGTAAACAGTAAAGCGTCTTATTCAACACGAGACCTGCCACTCCTCCCACGTCCCGCCTGTCCGGGGTCGAGTACGGCACGAGAAACCAAAACCGACGACGGGCTTTTTTCCCCCTTCGGTTGTCTTCTTTTGAGACAAAAGAGGACTTGTTTGCTCCGAAAGGAGGCGGAGCTACACCGTCCTCAAACAGACTTGATGCTCATTGTTGCTTAAGGGAACTTCAGTGTATTTAACAAGAATTCTGTGGGGATGATTTGTGCTTTTATTGTCGGACATTTACAAGAAAGAAAAAAAAGTGTTAAAAAAACAATATTTCAGGCTGTATTAGTATTTCCATCTACTGTTGATTATACAGATGTTTTTATTTTTATTGTGACAAGCGAGGGAAATGTTTGACACGGGGACGATGCTATAAAAGGTACAGCTGTCCGTCGACGCCTAAAGAGTACTGTAATCATCTCAACCACGGCTGACTGGCGTACAGTATATATAAATATATAATATTATATATATAAAAAAAATGTAATACCCTGCGGTCGCACCATTAGCTCCAGACACTCGACCCTTTAAGACGTGTTCACCGAGACACGCCACCCACTCAACCGGTGCTCCGACACGCCTGACTGTAATCCCGTTTTCTTTTTTTCACTCAAGAAGTTTGGGAAATAATCGTTAATATTTGCCATTCTCTTGTGAATTTTCTTTTTTTTTTAAGCGAGGCGTTAGCGCTTGTGTGCCATGCCACTTTGGCCACGTCAAGATCTGTGTGTGTGTGTTTCACACTTTTTAATGATTCTATGTAATATTAATCTTGATATCTTTAACATTTGCAAAATAGTTGTTTGCCGTTCCGTTCAGTCGGCTTCTGGGAACGCTCCCTCAAGTATTTGGGTTTTGTTTTCACGGCGAGGCTCCATCGGGCGCTGACCTCCTGTGAGGTCACACGACATATCTTGCCGAATGAAAACAAATAGTTCATTAAGAATCTTATAGCTGTAAAAAGGGGTGGAAACAAACAGTAATACAATTGTACCGTATTTGTCATGCGAGGAAATGAAATCTTTTACGTAGATGTATCACTTGAAAGAAAAGAATAAAATTCAAATAGTGTTTTATCTGACTCGTCTTGTACTTGAGTGCTTTCACACATTCACCCACTGATGGGAGGAGCTAAGTAACTATCATTCACTGATGGGAGGAGCTAAGTGACTAACATTCACCCACTGATGGGAGGAGCTAAGTAACTCATTCACTGATGGGAGGAGCTAAGTGACTAACATTCACCCACTGATGGGAGGAGCTAAGTAACTCATTCACTGATGGGAGGAGCTAAGTGACTAACATTCACTCACTGATGGGAGGAGCTAAGTAACTCATTCACTGATGGGAGGGGCTAAGTGACTAACATTCACTCACTGATGGGAGGAGCTAAGTAACTAACATTCATTGATGGGAGGAGCTAAGTGACTAAAATTCACCCATTGATGGGAGGAGCTAAGTAACTCATTCACTGATGGGAGGAGCTAAGTGACTAAAATTCACCCATTGATGGGAGGAGCTAAGTAACTAACATTTACTGATGGGAGGAGCTAAGGTTCCACCTGCCTACGAGGAGTAACATTCATATGTGTGTAATGTGAACAGTTTGTTTTTGTACGCAATGCATTTGTACAAAATAGGTTTATTTTCAATCACAAATTGACATGAAGCGTTTTAGCCTGACGGTAGACATTCGTGTAATGCCTTGCTCGAGAGCTGGTAAAGCAGAGGAGTAACATTCAGCCAAAGCCCTGAAAGCTTCAGGAACACGGCGTTGGGGTTTTCAGATACATCCAACCGCTGTTAACTTGTTCCAGTGAGACGTTTAGGCCGAGGGAAAGAAATGAAACTAAAGCAACACCTGGACATTGAGCGCAGGTTGCCGAGCAGCGAGGGAGTCGACCTATCCTGTTACTCCTAAAGCAGTCTGCTGATTGTAAACGCCCAGAGTCTTTCCTGTAAAAGTGGTTAAAACATGTCATTTAAATTGGAAACATGTATCTTCCATGTCTTCTTATTTCATAGTATTTATATATTTTTAAAGCGGAATACGTGAGTCAAGAGCAGAACAATCACCGACGGTCCATTTGAACTCTTTCAGTCTGTAGTTCTACTCGATCTCACTAAGATTCATCAGAAAGTTCCAGAAATGTGAAACCAAGTTCATCGAAGGGGTTCACGATATTTTGGACGATAAAAATATGAAATCGCCGCAGAATACTTTCAAACAATTAAATCCAGTCGGTACTTTCGACCGACCCGACCCCGGAATACGCGGCCGATAACGGATGGATGGTGCTTTCAAAGTCCAGTTGGTTCCTGCTGCGCACGAGCGGGACCCGGCGCCTCGAGGAGAAACCGGTCCGGACCACCGGCTCGTTGGGGGTTGACGGACTACGGTGCGTCTCCCCTGGTTCACCAGCAGGGGGCGCTGCATCAGTCGTCACGCCTTCGGTGGAGGCACCGGCCTCAGAGCCTACGGAGCAGAAAGAAGTGAGTCGACCTGACGGAGGTTCAACGTCGTCTGAGACTTCAATTCGCTTTTCTGCCCGAGACTCAAACGACGAGATGGGGTTCTCCTCCTCTCCACCTGCCTGATGGATGACGGAGGTCTGGAGTCTGGACCGCGGTCCAAGCCGACGGCCACCTAGTCATCCCCTCCGTCATACTCATTGAACGTGTTGTTAGGGCGCGAAACAGACGCCACTTTTAGAAGCACAGACGATCCAAAAACGCCATGGCAAATACGGGTCGGGCTAAACGGCTCCGTGCGCCTGTGGAGAGCAACCGACCGTCGGTTTGGGGTTCACGATATTTTAAAAAAAAGAAAGGAAAGAGTTTGGCGAATACCACCGTCTATTCCGTGAATTGTGTCTCGATGGCGAGGCGTTCAGCTTCACTTCCGACCGAGCGGGAGTCGGTTTGGAGTCGTGTTTAGATTTAGAACTATGAAGCTCCTCGTCATGAACTCTGATCTGAGGTTCACGTCGGGAAAACGGGAAGGAAAGCCTCCGATTGGCCGCCTGGGGCCTCCTGCTTGATCCCATTGGCCGCCTCGGCCGAGACATTGATGAGCGGTGCGTCTCCGCGCCTCGCGCTTAAATTTGAGAATATTTTAACTTTTAAGCGCGCCTGAAAAAGTGCTATAAAAGGTTTTTAAAAAAGGTAAGAAAAAACCGCTAGAAATAGGAAATGAATTGTTTTGCTAGCGACGTGTTTTTGAGCGTCTGCTGTGAGCAACGCGTGACCTTCACGGGGCTTTTCCCCCCCGAGGAACACATGGCGAGGCCTCGCCGCTCACCTGGCGTGCGGCGGTGTAGTTCTGGCCCGGCGGCTTCGGTCGGTTCCCTGCCGGCGGCGGCGGAGGCGGGGCTCCTTTGGGTTTCAGCCTCGCAGCCTAAAAACGTTTACAGGACCGATTACAGCGAATTCATTCCACGGTCACGCCGTACACGAGCTCGGCGGCGCCGCGCTACCTGCGCCGGCGAGGGTTGGCTCGGCGGCGGCGCTTTGTTGAGGCGGCGGGCGGCGCCGTCCGCGGCCGGCTGCTTCCTCTGGGCGCCGCTGGAGGGACGGAGAATTAACGAGTTTACGGGAACGTGGAACTGCGCCGCGGGGACGCTCGCTTACCTGGGCGGCGCCGGGCTTTGCCGCCTCTTCCACAGGAGCCCCACCACAGCGGCGGCGGCGCCCAGAGCCACGAGGACGACCACCACCACGATGGCGGCGATGCCTCCTGGGAACAGAAACGAGCGGCGAAATTCAAACGTCATATTTGCTCAAACGCTGCGGTTTGAACGGCCGCCGCCGGCGCTCACCGGCGGAAACGGCGTTGGAGGCGTTGGCGTCGCAGGCCGGCGCCGCCCAGCCGGCCTCACACTGACACTCGCTCCGGTGATTACACACCTGGAGAGCAGAGAGAATCACGTGTTGTGTTCAAAGGCACGGCGTTACTCACAACGTCCAGTCTGACAGCGGCTCATCTCCAATGTGTATTACCTCTTTATTACACTCCACTTTGCCCTTTAATACTTTTTTTTTATAAATGTACAAACAACATAAAACAACTCGTGCCATAAATATAACACTTTGATTTTTTTTCAGTTTAAATTGAGTAATCCACCAGATTATGCACGCACAGCATAATCACACCTTTTATCTGATATTAAATGTTTTTGCCAACACACAAAATAATATTTTTTGCATTTCTTCCTGATGCTGATGCATTTTTATCACTTTCATGTTCATCGTTTGTTGTTTTTTGTTCAAGACCTTTTGGGTTTTAAAGCTTTAAACACTTGAAATGCTTTAAAAGTAATATTTATTTGACCGACATAAAAACAACAAGATGTCGTTGAAGTGAAGGCGGCGGCGTGTGGGCGTGTACTCACAGCGTGGCCCGCGCATTCCGCTGAGCAGTTTATATTTCTGTACGCCGTCTCAAGCGCCACACACTGGTTCTGGCTGCACACCTTGAAAGAAAAGAAGAAAGAAGAGAAGTAATAAGTAAAGCCTAACTTTGACAAACATCGGAGATTTAGTGCTGCAACATTTACAGAATTAATACATAGTTAAAAAAGGGTTTGAACTAATATCCAATTCAGTTTATTTTGTACAGCTCAATATCACAAACCTCCCCTCAGAGGGCTTTACAGTCTGGACACAGACATCCCTGACCTTTGACCTTTGACTTCACATCGGATCAGGAAAAACTCCCAAAAAACATTTCAGGGGGAAACGATGAAGAAACCTTCAGGAGAGAACAGAGGAGGACCCGTCTCCAGGATGGACAGAACAATAGATGTCATGTGACCAGAAGGACAATAGATGTCATGTGACCAGATGAACAATAGATGTCATGTGACCAGATGAACAATATATGTCATGTGACCAGATGAACAATAGATGTCATGTGACCAGAAGGACAATAGATGTCATGTGACCAGAAGGACAATAGATGTCATGTGACCAGATGAACAATAGATGTCATGTGACCAGATGAACAATATATGTCATGTGACCAGATGAACAATAGACATCATGTGACCAGATCAACAATAGATGTAATGTGACCAGATGAACAATAGATGTCATGTGACCAGATCAACAATAGATGTCATGTGACCAGATGAACAATAGATGTCATGTGACCAGATGAACACTAGATGTCATGTGACCAGATGAACAATAGATGTGACCAGATGAACACTAGATGTCATGTGACCAGATGAACACTAGATGTCATGTGACCAGATGAACACTAGATGTCATGTGACCAGATGAACAATAGATGTCATGTGACTAGATGAACAATAGATGTCATGTGACCAGATGAACACGAGATGTCATGTGACCAGGTGAACAATAGATGTCATGTGACCAGATGAACAATAGATGCCATGTGACCAGATGAACAGTAGATGTCATGTGACCAGATGAACAATAGATGTCATGTGACCAGATGAACAATATATGTCATGTGACCTGGTGAACAATAGATGTCATGTGACCAGATGAACACGAGATGTCATGTGACCAGGTGAACAATAGATGTCATGTGACCAGATGAACAATAGATGCCATGTGACCAGATGAACAGTAGATGTCATGTGACCAGATGAACAATAGATGTCATGTGACCAGATGAACAATATATGTCATGTGACCTGGTGAACAATAGATGTCATGTGACCAGATGAACACTAGATGTCATGAGACCAGATGAACAATAGATGTCATGTGACCAGATGAACAATAGATGTCATGTGACTAGATGAACAATAGATGTCATGTGACCAGATGAACACGAGATGTCATGTGACCAGGTGAACAATAGATGTCATGTGACCAGATGAACAATAGATGTCATGTGACCAGATGAACAATAGATGACATGTGACCAGATGAACAATATATGTCATGTGACCAGATGAACAATAGATGTCATGTGACCAGATGAACAATAGATGTCATGTGACCAGATGAACAGTAGATGTCATGTGACCAGATGAACAATAGATGTCATGTGACCAGATGAACAATATATGTCATGTGACCAGATGAACAATAGATGTCATGTGACCAGAAGGACAATAGATGTCATGTGACCAGAAGGACAATAGATGTCATGTGACCAGATGAACAATAGATGTCATGTGACCAGATGAACAATATATGTCATGTGACCAGATGAACAATAGACATCATGTGACCAGATGAACAATAGATGTCATGTGACCAGATGAACACGAGATGTCATGTGACCAGGTGAACAATAGATGTCATGTGACCAGATGAACAATAGATGTCATGTGACCAGATGAACAGTAGATGTCATGTGACCAGAAGGACAATAGATGTCATGTGACCAGAAGGACAATAGATGTCATGTGACCAGATGAACAATAGATGTCATGTGACCAGATGAACAATATATGTCATGTGACCAGATGAACAATAGACATCATGTGACCAGATGAACAATAGATGTCATGTGACCAGATGAACACGAGATGTCATGTGACCAGGTGAACAATAGATGTCATGTGACCAGATGAACAATAGATGTCATGTGACCAGATGAACAGTAGATGTCATGTGACCAGATGAACAATAGATGTCATGTGACCAGATGAACAGTAGATGTCATGTGACCAGATGAACAATAGATGTCATGTGACCAGATGAACAATAGATGTCATGTGACCAGATGAACAGTAGATGTCATGTGACCAGATGAACAATAGATGTCATGTGACCAGATGAACAATATATGTCATGTGACCTGGTGAACAATAGATGTCATGTGACCAGATGAACAATAGATGTCATGTGACCAGATGAACAATAGATGTCATGTGACCAGATGAACAATAGATGTCATGTGACCAGGTGAACAATAGATGTCATGGACCTTCAACGTTACCTTTCCATCCCCACACGTGGAGCCGGCGTCCACCTGGCCGTAGTCCTTGGTGTGGTCACCAAAGAGCGCCGCCTTGCAGTCGCTCAGAGTCACCTTGCGGCCGTAGTTTGGGTTGTCGCTACCGCCGTGGCAGAAGAGCTTCCCGCAAAGCACGTCTCTGGAGAGGGGGAGAGAGAGAGAGAGACACAGAAAGAGGGGGAGAGAGAGAGAGAAGGAGAGAGAAAGAAAGGGTGAGAGAGAAAGAGGGGTAGAGAGAGAGAGAGAAAGACAGAGAAAGAGGGAGAGAGAGCGATAGATATAGATTGAGAGGAGAGAGAGAGGGCGTGTCCCTCCTCCTCCTCCCGGTGTTCCTCTCAGGACTCACTGCTCCTGGCAGGGCATGAAGCGGTCCTTATCGGGGCGCCTGCAGTAGCCGTAGTAAAGTCCTCTGGCGTTCTGCTTGTAGCAGAACGACCGGGCCTCCACGGCACCTGGCGGTGGGAGAGAGGCGTCAGGGTCAACCCCGCTCCCGTGACCTCCTAACCCTAACCCCCCCACCCCCGGAGGCTCCGCACTCACCCGCTCCGTACATTTTGACGCACTGGTCCGGCCTCTGGGGACAGCGGCCGTCGTAGCAGTGTCCCCGGGCGCCGTCGCACGGCAGGCCGTTCACGGCGAAGTTGTTCTCGGGACAGACGGCGCTCGCCCCGTCGCAGAACTCCGCCAGGTCGCAGACGTCACGGCTCCTGCGGCACTCCCGGGACGTGGGCAGGACCTGCGTGGCGGCGGGACATCAGATGACGTACAGGCGAGGTCGAGTGTGACGAGGTCCATGTCAGCGGAGGTGGAACACGACGCGATGAACACTTCTCAGAGGATGCAGTCACGGCCCAAAACCTCTGGAAACCCGTGAGCCCACATCTGGACTTTAGTCTCTGGACCGACGGCGGGAGAGAAGTAAAGTGACGCCCGTGTCCTATCTGTGACCGTACATGTCATTTAATGTCCCTCACGTGTCACCATCGGTATTAATTACATCTAAATGCAGCTGATGGATTTTTCAAAACAAAAGCCCAAAAACAACCACACCTCGATACCCGACCGCGAGTGCGCGTAGTACCACCGTCACTCCACCGGGCGGAGACAGATGGCTGCAGCATGAATACGGACGGCTAGAGTCCAGCAGCCGAGGCGACACACGGCCGTGGTTCGCTCTGCAGCCGTGTGCATGTGGAGGAACACGGCTGTAAAGCACGTGAGCGGCGAGCCACCGCGCCTCGCTCGGTTCTGGGACCACCTCCTTTGGGTTTCTGGCCGTCTGATGATGAAAGAGGTGAGATTTGGCATTCCAGGTGGGGCGCGAGGGGAAATGCAGAAGTCCATCTCTTTATTGAGAACGTCACGTTGAACAGTTCAAAAGTACTTGGACGTACAAGTAAAGCACATCCGTGTTGGGGCGGCGGAGCGAGAACATTTGTCTTCTTTCTAAGAGGCGTGAGAACCACTGGTGAACGTCGAGTGTCTCACGGTAAATCTACCTCAGAAACGATCGCTTATTAAATTATCCACTCAATTAAAAACAACATCGACTGTGAGCTTTGTAAAGAAATACCCAAGCCAGATGTGTGGCCACACGAGTGCACGTGCAACAGCTCGAACCGCCACTAGAGGGCGGTAGCGCATCAGGTAGAAGCAGCGTGTGGGGCCTCACCTTGCAGTCCTCGCAGCACTCCCCCTCGGCGCACTGGGCCCCCTCCCTCAGGGTGCAGGCGGTGGCGTTGCAGCAGGGGTTGGTGCACTCCTGTCGGGGCGACAGGCGGCCGCCGTCAGGCCGGCTTCCACAAACTACACGACTACAGAGAAACGCCCACGAACCGGAGGGAAGACACAGCAACACGGCACTCTGGGGTTGGTCTGGATCGTGGAGGGCGGCGACTAACAACTACGCCATGGCCCTGCTGAGACTCCGCCCACTCCTCTCTACCTCCAACTGCCTGATGGATCGTGGAATATGCCGACTAACAACTATTCATCCACTCTGTCATATTCATTGAATGTGTTGTAACTCTAATGATTCCTTCTGGTCACATGACGTCTATTGTTCTGTCCATCCTGGAGAGGGATCCTCCTCTGTTCTCTCCTGAAG
Organism: Pseudoliparis swirei; assembly: GCF_029220125.1. Taxonomy (NCBI): domain Eukaryota; kingdom Metazoa; phylum Chordata; class Actinopteri; order Perciformes; family Liparidae; genus Pseudoliparis; species Pseudoliparis swirei. Next base: position 29,705,017 of record NC_079394.1, on the reverse strand, counting down.
GGTTCTTCCCTTTTCCCCCCTTAAGGGTTATTTGGGAGTTTTTCCTGATCCGATGTGTGGTCAAAGGTCAAAGGTCAGGGATGTCTACGTGTACAGATTGTAAAGCCCTCTGAGGCAAATTTCTAATGTGTGCAAATGGTCTCTACAAATAAACTGAATTGGTTTGTGGGCGGCTGGTGAGGAGCGACCGAGCTCGAGCTGCTGAGCCTCTGCCGAGAATACCAGGAGAAGCCGGATCAGGTCTGAACTCGTCCTCGGGCCGGATTGAACGGATGAGGGTGAATCACACGTCGTTAAAATATGTTTGGCGCTTTTCTTTTCTCTTCAAACTAAAACAAAGTACGTCTACAAGCTCTTGAACCAGCGGAGCCGTCAGGTCAGACAAACAGTGAGGAACACGTTATCTTCACCAAGAGGTTAAAGCAAACAAGATCGACTGAAACTCCAGTCGACCTCCGGCTGATGAAACCACGACTGGAGGAAACACAAAGCTGGGCGCAGGGGAGGCGTTCCAGTCACGCAACTCCTTGGGCTTCGTGTTTGAGCCGGTTACCTCCGCGCCGCCGCAGTCGCACCGCTCCCCTTCCTCCACGAAGCCGTTGCCGCACAGCGGCGGCGTCTCCAGGGCCCGGTAGTCGGGTCGGTCCAGCATGCAGTCGGGCCCGCGGCTCAGCAGGTACCTCTCGTAGTCGCTGCTGCTGCAGCTGCTGAAGGTCCGAGGAACGTTCCAGCTGAGGGGAACAAAGACGACATCGTCTGCTTCCCGAAGGCCGACGTCTCGTTCCTCGGAGCGCAGGAAGACGATTCCTTCAGCGTGTCCGCGGCGCGCTCCGATCGGGGTTTCATTTAAACGTCCCTCTAAACCACGATGGCGGTCGGGCGGCGTGCCGCGAGGACCCGGAAACATTCCCCCCCCCTCGCAAACATGGGTCCTCCTCTCCACAGTCGATATCCATTTTTAAAAAGATAACGCTTTTTTCCCCCCAAAAGTCATATTTTTGGCTTTCATCCCCAATTGTTGAGCTTTTATCTTTGGTTTATTTGAAAAGGGACATTCATAAAAACATTGCTGTGAATGTGCGTTAGCCAAGAGGTTCCTCCTCCTCCTCCTCCTCCTCCTCCTCCTCCTCCTCCTCCTCCTCCTCCTCCTCCTACCTGAGTGCTGCCGCCATGATGCAGCTGTCCCCAGAGCAGGCACAGATGCTGGAGTCGTCGTGGCTCATGCCCAGGTTGTGGCCCATCTCGTGGGCCAGCGTGGCCCCCACCGCCACGGCCCTGGCATTGTGATCCTGAGGGACGGAACTCTTTCCAGTTAGTTCAAGTTCCCTTTCTGTCAGCATTTCACATTTTGTTTAACATTTTGATTTAATTTCTGTCTTTAGGTCCACAGATAAGAGGTTCAGATTGTTGATAACTTATTGGTGACAGAACGGACACAAATGGCAACGCTCTTTGGACTGTTCTGGTGATAGTATAAACAGGTGGTTCTCAAAGGGGTGCCGAGCGCCTCTAGTGGGGCGCAGCGGTACTACAGGCGGAAATGTAGAAAGACGGACAAAATGATTGTCGACTCGCTGATTCTTTGACGTTTTGCCAAAAGCAAATCTCCGTGAGATCGGCTTTTCTGCTGTCGCCCTTCAAAACAAGAGCTCGATATTGAGCATGCATCGAGAGTGGTCGCATCAAGCCTGCAACCACGCTTAAAAAAAAGATTTGTAGTGGAACGCATGCTTGTTGCAGCCACTAAAACTATTACAATTAACATACACATGCACTAATTTTGTTTTGCACAAGTTGCATGTTATTGTTTTGAAAACATATGCAGTGTAAAACACTTAGATGCCAAATATTTGAGTGATGCACATTTGGTTTACTTGAAAGTGATTGCAATTTTCTGTATTATATCATTTGAAAAAGCACAGAGTCATGAAAAGTTATTTCAATAAAAAGTCAGTTAAAGGAGCCCCGCCCATTACGTAGGTTAGTTCCCTCCAGATAAATCTTTCTGATGCGCTCTTGTGTCAACAGATGTTTTTGTTGTTTTGCATCCTCACGTCTCGTAGGAACACTCGCCTGGATTATTCCAACGGAGTGACCCGAGCACAGAGTCGCGATGTAAGCCAATCCCACGGTGGCGCCCTCAAAGTCGATACCGCTGGAAGACAAGCACTCATTTGGTTACGAGAGGACAGACAGATAGATAGATAAATACTTTATTAATCCCCAAGGGGAAATTTGTCGAAACAGTAGCTGCACCAATAAACTAAACACACAAGAATAAAAAATAAAATATAAAAAACAGGGATGAAAGATATAGATGTATACAAGAAGTATACAAAGTAAAATATATATGTATATATACAACATATATGCATACACAATACAATACTAATGACTAAAATTAAATTAAATATAAGAATATTAAATATAGACGGTGTGCAAAATGCAAAGTGTGTGTATGTGTGTAGTGTAAATAAATGAAATGTGTGAAGTGCAGATCAACATAGTGTAAATATGCAGTTATTGCACAAGGATCTGGCAAGAGGTGATCTGTTATAGAGCCTCATAGCCGTCGGCAGGAATGTTCTCCTGGACGCGCCAACACAGACTCCATGAGGAGCATTTTAGTGGTGTTTTCGGGCTCGGTCGGCACGTCAGATATCGCCTCTTAATCCCACCAGGAGGTAACCGTGTGTCAACACAAGCGTTCTCTGCATGTCACGCAAACATTATCCGTGACGCCACAGCTAGTGTTGAAAGGCGATCGCGGTCTCGCGTGCAACGGTTAGATGTGGAAACCTGCGGGTGGACCCACGTTGTGAAACACATCGCAGCTTCCTTCCACTTCGGCGAGAAATTTAAAGTGAGATCCAGAACGCCGGGTTCCTTCTGAAGCCCGAGGCGACGGCGACTCATCAACCAAAGAGCGACCGCAGTGAGCGGGCGATGAAAGTGAACGTGTCAAAATATTGAGATGAAAGTTGTGAAGACATGACAATGAATTCATCAGAGACCGTCGGGCTCCGCGTGTCGACGCCGCTCAGACCTGATGAGGTGTGCGTTGTCGTGCTTCTTCCTTTTCACCAGCACAGAGTTCCTCCACTTCATGAAGGCGTCCAGGTTGGCCCCGGCCGGGCGGCTCACGTGGATCAGGTCCTGGGCGGACCAGACCTCCAGCCCCACCAGGGCAATGAAGGTCCTCAGCGGCTTGTACACCTGCGGGGGGGGCAGGCCGTCAGCAACACTCGCCTCAAAGGGTCAAAGGGTCAAAGGGCGGCCGTATGTGGCATGTGCCCGGAAATGGCAGAAACGCTGACTCACCATGTTGACAAAGTTGACAATTTCAAATATCCTCCGTCTCAGCTTGGTCTTATCTCGCGCCATCTTCTCGTACTGAAACGTCACGCCCCTCACGTTAGACCACGCCCACATCCCGTCTCTCAGAGGTTGACTCAGTATAAGTCACCCGGTGACTCACGGCTGACTTTGACCCCACAAATAACCACGTGTGATTGTCATCACACCCGAGACGGTCCAACAAGGTGTCGGCATTTTTGCGTCTGAGGTTTACCGATGAATTCCCACGTGAGGATCTTACCTCTCGATTATCAGCAACAAGGAAGAGCTCGATGTACTTCTGTTTCTGGACCATCGATACACCCTGGAGGACGAAAGAACCGAGCAGGGGAAGACAAAGTTTAATCGCGTCGTCCCGTGACGACGAACGAGAACTGGTCTTCGCCGGGTGTCCCGACTGTAGCGGCGTTACCGCTGATCTGGAGCGGCTCCGGCTCGTCGGGGGTTCGAAGTCGTCGCTCCAGCTGGTGTTGGTGACGCCGCACATGGCGGGCGCGGACGCCCCCCCGTCGCCCAGAGTCGTCACCCCGTGGTCGCCCTCGTCGCCGCCAGACAGAGGCTCGATCAGGTACCTCTGGGCCGACACGCGGAAGTAACCGCTAGCAACGAGAGCAGTCACACGGTTAGGTCTCCCGGCGCCGCTTTGTGGGCCGGGGTATATCAGAAGTAATAATATTGGAATACAGTTGGAGCTGCTATATACATATATACACACACATATATATACAGGACTGTCTCAGAAAATTAGAATATTGTGATGATGTTCTTTATTTTCTGCAATGCAATTAAAAAAACAAAAATGTCATGCATTCTGGATTCATTACAAATCAACTGAAATATTGCAAGCCTTTTATTCTTTTAATATTGCTGATTATGGCTTACAGCTTAAGAAAACTCAAATATCCTATCTCTAAATATTAGAATATTTCATGAAAAAGTATACTAGTAGGGTATTAAACAAATCACTTGAATTGTCTAATTAACTCAAACACCTGCAAGGGTTTCCTGAGCCTTGACAAACACTCAGCTGTTATAAATCTTTTTTTTACTTGGTCTGAGGAAATATTAAAATTTTATGAGATAGGATTTTAGAGTTTTCTTAAGCTGTAAGCCATAATCAGCAATATTAAAAGAATAAAAGGCTTGCAATATTTCAGTTGATTTGTAATGAATCCAGAATGCATGACATTTTTGTTTTTTTAATTGCATTACAGAAAATAAAGAACTTCATCACAATATTCTAATTTTCTGAGACAGTCCTGTATATACAAATATAATATATATACACACATATAAAAATATATATATACAAATATATAATATATATACACACATATATAATATTTATATATACACATATAATATATATATATAATATATATTATAAATATATATATAACATCATCAGGCTTCATACACATGGGGACCAATGGGTTTCCAGGACTTCAAACCAAATTTCCACGACCCAAAAAAATATCTTGTTGTATACATGAAAAGTGAGAAAATGTCGTATCTAAACTACCTATGAGAATTCCAAAGCATACAGTATATATCCTTAAATGCCACAAATGAATTAGAGACAATAGTTTGAATAAAAGAATAAACACGCGTGTCTTTTTATTCAAGGTGCGTTCACTTGCAGCGGAAAATGTGCGAGTATTAAAGAGCGTCTGTCGGTCTATATTTAGAGCGTCTTTCTTTTAAAAGCATATTCATTATTTAATATTATATTTAACATTTCATTGACTTTTCCAAAACTTTGGGGGGGGTTTTCCCAGGACTGGAAATAACCATTTTACAAATTCCTTGACTTTTCCAGGTTTTCCATGAGCGTACGAACCCTGATAAGGTTGATTAGCAACTTGAGGTCAGGACCTTTCCTCGGTTCATTGAATCTTTTGACAAGATCTATCCAATAATAGAGTCTGAAATAAAGCAAAGGGCCTCACACACACGGCGCTCTGTCAGTGGTCACCAGATTGGTGAGCACTGGTTTCATCTTTACTTAGTTTGTAATACGTTCATGTTTTTAAAGCGTGTTCATCTGAAGAGTAACTACTTCCCCCTCACTTAATGTCGTGCACTCAAAGTGTCATTTCTTTTGGGGATGATTCAAGCACAACTCAACTTCCTACTTTCAAGTGAAGACAAAGAGCTCCGGGTGGTTCGAGGGCCTCACCTGAGGCCGTCGCAGGTGCTGATGCTGACGGACGACTGGCTGTCGTTCCCGATGCTCCCGTGGTAGTAGCAGTGGTCCTGATGAGGAACCACAGGAGCGTCACGCGATGGCGCAACAGTCGAAAGCTTCGTCAGTTTGAGTCTCGGGACGTGCGAAGTGCTTTTGTGAAAGACGGGGGCGTGTTCTCTGAGGCGAGTCACGTCGGCCGCACGGGGAACTGAAACTCAAAAAAAGGCAAAACACTCACGACGTCCTCCGGCGCCGCGGTGACTCGAGTCCCGTTGGCGAGGTAGTAGGTCTCCGTGTAGACTTTGGGGAGCAGTTCACTGAGGACGAAAGAGATCGCCATAATCTCATCTAGGATTCATCCCGCTGGGTTAAAAACACACCAAACCTTTAGTGAAGTACGGAGACCTTTTCTAGCCGCTCCATAGCAACAATGAGCAACACCTCCTCCCCCCCTCCCCTCTTTGTTGTTGTTGTTGTCTCTGTTTTTTCTCCTTTAGCCATTACTCACTCTTTTTTACATGCAACTTCTCACTTTGTTAATTTTCATTTCCAAATTGCTTTACGTCACCTGATGGATTAATGTAATTATTACCTTCGCATTTAAAATGCAGAAGGTAATGTTTTGATCGCCGTGTATTTATTTATTTATTTATTTGTATGCGTGTTATTCGCGTAACAAAAAAAGTTTAAACCGAATCGCATGAAATTTGGTGGGATGATTGGTTATTATCCGGGGACCATTTGATTAGATTGGTCATTATCCGGGGACCATTTGATTAGATTTTGGGATCGTTCGGGTCAAAGGTCAAGGTCATGAAAAGGTTAACATCTTCTTTTTATCCAATTGGCATGCAACTAATGCCAAAATGTTCATAAATCAATGCCCAATCTTGTGATATGCGAAGGTATGCACTCTACAGAGTGCCCATTTTAGTTTGACTTTGTTTACATCTCCGTCTCCTGAATGTACCTGAAATTACCTGAATGTATTGTATAAATTCCGTAGCCCGTAACCCGACAACTGGTGGGTGGGGTGTGTGGGGTTGGGAATGAGGTTTTACATTTCAATCTGTAATTGCCCTGAGACATGTGTGAATCCTCTTCCCTGGTGGGATGAAAACTGTGAAAATCAATAAAACAAATTTTTTTTTAAATAAAAAAAACACACCAAATGTCCATGTTGAAAATAACCCAATGGAGCTTTGGAAGTCTGATTCTGAGGCCGTAGAAATCGGCGTTGATCAGAAACGAACGGCTTTCAGGGTTTCTTACGGCAAAGGTAAAAACAACGGATGAAAACCACAGATTGTGAAAACCAGAGAGGTAAATCCAGAAGGCTGCCCTGAAACATCGGCGCGCCCCGATGAAACACGAGGAACTTACCGATTTCTTTCTAGTCGCATCTCGATGTGTCGTCCTCCCACCGTCATCGCGTACCTGACGGTCTCTGGCCTGAGATGCTGCGCAAAAGGAAAGGTGCGCTCTTATTTCCCCCGTGGCCAACAGTCAGACTCCAGCGGTTGTGAAACAGGAAGTCACCTCTGCATGTCTCCTGCTGACGGAGTGCAGCCTGACGGGCCGGACCACCTCGTAGGCCTTCACCTCCTCAAAGTCGTGGCCGTGGCTTTCTGCGGAGGGACGACACACACGACCTACTTAGTGAGGGGCAAGTTTAGTGTATGCGCGAACAACACCGTTGTCAAATTTAAAGAGACAGTGTAGGTATTTGAGTGGCACCTCATGGTTTGTGGCAGGTTGGAAGCAACTGAAGCTCAGGCCCCTGAAGGAGAGGTCACTTTAGGATGCAAGTACGATGAGGAGCTACTCTCATCTGCTACACTAAATAACGGCTTTTGAAAAGATAAATTAGATTTAAAAAACAAATTCAGAACAGAATAAGTTATTTATAATTTGAATATGACTAAATATTGTGTCTAGAGCAGCGACAGTTCACAACAGCAAAGTCACTTTATAAAGACATTAACAGTCCACTGGAAACAAATGTACAATGTCTATTAAATTAAAAGAGTTTATAAAGAAGAAGAACAGTCATCTCATTTAAGAGGAGACTGAAGACTTTCCTCTTGATGGTCTTATAGTTAGATCTTATAGTTAGATATACACATATATATATATAAAACATTTTTTAATATACATATATATATTTTTTTTTAAAAACGGTATACATATCGTTAGTTAAAATATATATATATAAAATATACATTTAAAAAAGACACGCATTGCCTGCTACAATATAAACGTTATTCTACTGTAATCGTCCGATTGACTGAATTGAAATTAAAATAAAGTCGTACTTCTGTTTTATTGTGGTCTCTGCAGATTTCATCACTTCCTGTTTTAACTCAGTGTTCTGCACGTCCTCGCAGCTCCGGACCGGAACATGGGAACTTCCGGTCAGCCGAAAGCGCCTTGAAGGAGTCCGTCGCCCTACGTGACGGTCCACCTGGACAGGTGCGCTGCGTCACCTGGCGAGGGCGGCTCCTCTGATGTGGTCCCGAGTCTCGCGACCACGACGGTGTCACAACATCAGAGAGGCGTCTGAAAGCCCCGCACCTCGCTCCGGTTTACCGCACGGTCCCGGGCTTACGGGGTCACGGTACCGGGCTTACGGGGTCACGGTACCGGGCGTGTTTACGGGGTCACGGTCGGGCGTGTTTACGGGGTCACGGTACCGGGCGTGCTTACCGGGTCACGGTCGGGCGTGTTTACGGGGTCACGGTACCAGGTGCGTGCTTACGGGGTCACGCGCTCAGAAAGAAGAGTTCACTGCCCCGCAGAAAGTCGGACAAAGGAACATCGAACATGTATTCACATACATAGACGGGTCATTCTCGTGAAAACTGATGGGAGCCTTTACGCAATTAGAACATCCATGTTTTTTAAATAATAATAACAATGTTAAAGCTACTTCTTTTACTTGAAATGCCCCCCGGGGCTTCAAACCGACCCGCTTGAGTTACTAATGAGCCGGCGGGCGGAGAGGAGGCAGGTAACCGGATCCGGTGACTCACCTGCGGGCTGCAGCGAGGCGGTGAGGATGAGGACCCACAGCGGCAGCAGCGTCCCCGTCATGGTCTCACTGGATCTGAGCAGCTCGGTGCCCCCCCGCCTCCAGACCTGGATCGGGACTTTTATGTCCGGTCTACCTGCACGCAGCGTGAGGCCACGCCCCCTCGTGTTTCTCCTCCTAGGACCTGTGACAGCTACTTCCTCATAGACAACAGCTCGACCGGCCCCAGCACGCCCCTGCGCTCGGAATGCAGGAAGGACCACGGCCGCGCGCTCCGCTCCGCGCGCATGCACAGCCTCACCTGCGCGTCGATCACCAGAGCGCACGCGGACTTTTCTTCTTTTTTAAACTTTTTTCTTTCCCTGCATCCAACTACGTCATCCGCTTCTTCTCTGATTGCTGCAGCCCTGGTGTCCCGTGCTGTGTGGCGGCTGATTGGCTCACAGCACTTGAGCCACATGGTTATTTCCCGCGCGTCATAAAGTTTCACAACTATAGGATCCGAGCTCCGTGGACGCGTCTGATCCCCGGGCTGCTCCGCAGGACGCGTGCCCGGACCGAGGTCAGAAAGACAAGACGGCCAGTGTGTCCTCACGAGGGGCCAAGTGAGGATAAAGAGACAGGGGGTAAAGTTACGCGCACGTCCCGGTGGTCCTGCTGTGAGAGAGCAGCGTTCATGTTGCCAGTATCATCGGAAATGATCGTAATAATAATCTTCACAGAAGAAGAAGAAGAAACAAACGAGTGATGTATTACAGAGCACACACACAGGCTCAGCTGCAACACCACGTGGTCTACAGTCAGATCAAGACTGACACCTGCTTCCTGTACGCGAACCCTGAAAGGTCAAAAGGTCACGCCTTGTTGAGGACATGACCCAAACACCGATCATCTCCGGACCATGCGCCTCTCAGCAATGAGCCCCTGTGAGTCGCTGACATGCGCAGTCGTGCTTTGCGGTCCCTGGAGTCACAATCTGCGTCCCGTCGTTCTGAACGTCATTCCGTATCACGACATTTGTTTTGGTCATTTTCTCCGGCGCACCTTCCATGACATGTGGGTGACCATACGGTGTTTCCCTCTCTTCTTTATTAAATGAGAAACCATCGTCACTGCAGGTCACAATATATCTATCTATATATATATACGTGTCATATATGTATGTCACACACATATATATGTGTGTGTGTGTGACATGTGTACTTATATATGTATATGTGTGTGTATTTATACATATACACACATATATATATATATATAAATACAGACACACATATACATATGTGTGTGTCTATGTATAAATAGGTACACATACATATACACACACATATTTATACATATACACACACTGTATATATATATATGTGTGTGTATGTATATATAAATATATGTGTATATATATATATATATACACACATTACTGACCATCTCTACGAATAAGTTCTCCTCTTATTATCACGAACAGGTCAAACCAGTCGAGTTTTGTTCGTTTCCTTGAATACTTTATAAACGAGACCAATAAATGCGTTGAGGTTAAAGGTCATGAACGTCTCGGCCTGCGGGCTCCCCCGTGTGGCTCAAAGGGGAACTGCACTCATTCTTCTGTTACCAGCAGGTGGCGCCATGCTTCTTCCCCAGTTGATTACTTACATTAAGACGATCGTTTTTGTGTTGGAAGTTTTCTGAAATGTTATGTTTAAATATGCAGTTGAGACATAATCTTATAAACATGTTCTAATTTGTAAAAAAAAATATTAAAACATATATATTTTTGAAGTGTTTACAAAAGAGTTATAGCATATGTCTATAAAGTAAAAAAAGAAAAATCGTACAAAAACCATAATGTAAAAGTAAATTATAGTAAATATATAGTATATATGAGTAAATGTATAGTAAAACAATCATAGTATAGTCAGTAAGAAACCGATAGAAAACAATGGTATTCAGAAGTCCTTCTGCAAATCGTTTATTGTTGTAAATACTGTTACAAACATTCTGGCTCTGGTACAGGAATGTAGCTCCAACAGCTAGAACATCACAGGGAAAAAAGAAAAGCTCGCAAATAAATAAACATTGCTGCTGCTTTACAGAAACTGTATTTTTCTCGTATGTTTTTTTTTGTTTCTTTTAATCTTTAGAGACATTAAGAGTTTCAGTTACATTCAAATTGAGTGCACTTATAAATACTCGTCAGCTTCAACGCTCGTTTCCTCGTCAGCTTCGTTGCGTCACGCTACGACCACACACACCACTGAGAGAAGCATCACTTAAATTATCTTGTGCTCTAGCTGTATGTGTGCGTGTATACACATACAGTATATATATATATATATATATATACACACATGTATGTATACATATATATATACACATGTATACATATATGCACACATATATGTATATGTATACATACAAGCATATATATATATATACAAACATATGTGTGTATATACACAAACATATTTGTGTATGTATATTTATATATGCTTGTATGTACATATATATATACAGGACTGTCTCAGAAAATTAGAATATTGTGATAAAGTTCTTTATTTTCTGTAATGCAATTAAAAAAACAAAAATGTCATGCATTCTGGATTCATTACAAATCAACTGAAATATTGCAAGCCTTTTATTCTTTTAATATTGCTGATTATGGCTTACAGCTTAAGAAAACTCTAAAATCCTATCTCATAAAATTTGAATATTTCCTCAGACCAAGTAAAAAAAAAGATTTATAACAGCAAAACAAAATCAAACATTTGAAAATGTGTTTCCAGGTGTTTCGAGTTAATTAGACGATTCAAGTGATTTGTTTAATACCCTACTAGTATACTTTTTCATGATATTCTAATATTTAGAGATAGGATATTTGAGTTTTCTTAAGCTGTAAGCCATAATCAGCAATATTAAAAGAATAAAAGGCTTGCAATATTTCAGTTGATTTGTAATGAATCCAGAATGCATGACATTTTTGTTCTTTTAATTGCATTACAGAAAATAAAGAACTTTATCACAATATTCTAATTTTCTGAGACAGTCCTGTATATACGTACACATATATTTATATATACATAAACATATATACACACATATATATACCCAGTATGTATTTATATGTATAAATATGTGTGTATAAATATTTGTGTATATGTATATATATATATATGTGTGTCTGTATTTATATATATATATGTGTGTATATATGTGTATATACACACACATACATACAATATACACACATGTATATACATATACACATATATATATAAATATATATACATACATATAAATACATATGTACACACATATGTATATACATATATACACACACACATATATATATGTATATACATATATGTATATATATATATATATACACGTCAGCTTCCTCCATTCCACATGACGACCCGTCTCGTGTCTTTCTATTGGCTGACCCAAACACACAAAACCATTAGAAGTATATACCTTTACATAGTTGTCTATATATTCTCTATATGTGTATTTTTATATATATCCAGCTGGTTTTCCTTTGAACAAGGAGTACATTGGTTGTAATCGCACGCCACGCACACAGCAACCACACGGCAGCGAGAACAGGAGCGCAAAGCACATGTTGAAAGTCCCAAAAAACATGGCCGCCGCCGCCACCTATTCCTCTGCAGCTTCAGTGTCATGAAAAGTCTGGTAGTCGCGGTAAGGCCGAGATGAGAATCACAATGAGGTCAGGCCACATGGAGTGAGCCGTGGGTTTAGAGGCGGGGTCTCGTAAAGCAACGAGACGTTCACAGGGGGGACTCGTGGGGAGGAGAGCGTGGCGCCCGCCGTTTGTCCGCGGCGGAGTCGACGGCCGATGAAGAACGGCTCCGACGCCGCGCTACATTTCAAAGGGCCGTATTCCCACGAGGTCATTGAGACATTCCTCATGCGTCTTCATTGAATTCAACCAATAAGCTCACAGGCTTCACACTACGGGGGAGGAGCTTACGAAACACTTATTTCAATCAGAAAAACACATTTTCCAATATTATTTTTTAAATAGTTGTACACATCTTCGGGCTAAGTTATTTAATCCCTCCAAAGGTACTGTGATTATCAGAACCCGCGCCACATGACCGCTCTGAGCCGATGACAACCAGCCGGTTGAAGATGTGCCACCAAAAGAAGAACATTGAACAACGTGATTCACATTCAGTCTTCTCCAAAGAAGACGAGCCAGGATAACGTATGGAGGACTTAAAATGACTTAAGTATAAATACATAAATAAATGCATGACTAAATACAAGAATAAATAAATAAATGCTTAAATAAATGTATAAATAAATACAGGAATAAATAAATGCTTAAATAAATGTATAAATAAATACGTGTGGACACATAAATAGAGAAATAAATAAATGAAGAAATACAGAAATGTAGAAATATATTTATTTAATGATGTCCTGTTGATTTATTACTTACATTTATTCATGCATTTATTTATTTATACATTTATTTATTTATTCCTATATTTATTCATGCATTTATTTATTTATTCATTTATACTTAAGTCATTTTGAGTCCTCCATACTCTGCCTCTGAGTGTCGGTTCGTCTCCGAGAGGAGAGCCAGAGAGAAGAACATTCTTGTGATATTTTTTTTTTTTAAGTGATCGGAATGTTTTTTCTGAAGAAAAAAATATAAGGAACTTAAAAACAGAAAAAAATATTTTTTGTTGTATCTTTTTTTTTTTTATCAGGATCTTTTTTCACCCAGCACAACAAAATACAATAAATAAAAAGTAATATTTCTTCCCCACTTGCCTCTCAGGGCCTCTGAGACGTCTGATGAGAACTTTTACGAAGAGGAAGTAATCAAGAATATCCACGACGTTTCGTCCGTGTTTTATCCCGTTAACGTTGTCCAACACTTCCTTTCCAGGTCGTTCTCTTTTTTTGAGGCAGCCATTGATTTCCACTGAGATCGTCTCAGAACCGGCTCGTAGAACCGTGAGATCGGTCGTGTGAGGGATGATGCTCGAACACACATTGGAAGTTTTTGCAAGCCGATTCAGCAGAAAACGGAGAAAAACAATGTTCATTTTTGGAAAGCGGTCGCGCAGAGAATACGTTTTCCTTCGTAGCCAATGGGATTAAATCATGTGACTCCAGGGCAGTCGTTTCATAGGACAGCCACAGTGTCATTGTTTATTTAGTGTTATTATAAGCACCATTCAAATGGGATTTTGTGTATGAATACTCAATACAAATATTATTATTATATGATTTAATTCATACGTGAGATCATATTTGAGAGGTTGATGAATGGCTTCACCGAGTCAGGCCTCAGCTTCAGCTTCATGTCCGAGTCCTCGGGAAACAGAAACGTTTATATTTCACATCCAAACTTTTCCTTCCAGCTCGAGAATCTGAACGACGTCGTCAGTCGAAGGTTGGAATAGATTTGCGCAGGCAGAGGACCAGCTACCCGGGTCCCGAGGACCCAGAGCGGCGTCTGGCGGTCTGTCTGAGGTAAACCGTTGTATAGCCTAAGCTACCGTTAGCTAATTTATTGAGATGCATTTGAGCTCCTTCGGGGAAACAGTGTACGGGCCTCGGGCTTTTATTGTGAAAGAACGGAAGGAGTGGATCTGGTTCGGAAGTTTGCTGCGTTGGTGTCGGACCACGTGGCCTGCATGTTGAAGAGCTCTGTTCCGCGCATTGTGATTGGTTGATGACTTTAAAAAAAAGAAAAAATTGTATTATGTACGCAAGTTTGGAAAAAAACGTAACCTCGTTCCAAAATAAAAGCCTCAGAAGGCTCTGGCTGAGCAGAGAGCAGTGGAAGTCAGACCGGCTGCGGACGACATGCTGGACTCGGTCCACGGAGCCCGGAAGACACGCCCACGGATCTCGGAAGCCCCGCCCACATAGCCCCGCCCACGGAGCGCCAGGGGGAAAGAAACAAACGTAATGGAAACACAACGACGACCGGCAGAAATGTGAAGTGCGGAAAAAAATAACGTACATTAAAAAAAAAAAACTGCTGCGTCAGCTCCTCGACAATGAACGTGGAAATGTAAGTGTGTGTGTGTGTGTGTGTGTGTGTGTGTGTGTGATGATAGGTGATGACCTCAGGGCAGGTCCGCCATCGGGGTCCCGGTCATGAAGGTCCGTCTTAGGGTCCGAAACACAAACAACGGAGAGACGCTGAAGGACGCCGCGTCATGTGACCTCCACCGGCTGAACAGGAAGCCAGAGGAAGAGACACAAACCTTTCATGACAACGCACGGAGAGTTTGGGTGAAGAGGAGGCGGAGCAACAGAAGGAGGGGAGGGGGGGGCTCGGTCTCGTTAGATGTAGACGGGCTGCTCCTGGGCGGTGAGCAGGCGGTACATGGCCGCCGGCATCGTCTTCATGTGGATCTGAGGGACCAAAGCATTCGAGTCGTGGAGTTATTGAATATGAAATAACGTTTGGAGATGGAATGGTCATCGTCAACCCAGACATCCCATTGGACACAGCAGCCGTCACTATGGTAACGACCGGCGTAGAGGATGACTGAGTATGTGAGACTTGATGATGGGACCACCTCATCCACAGTAACTCGATACAGATGAATCCTAACCAGGCGCATCAATAATTAATGTTGACACTTTGGTAATTGACCACGACATGTTTTCATAATAAAAAATAATAAAAAATAATAAAAAATTGTGGATGCTATTGACGGTAGCGTGGATATTTAAAAACAAGGCGGGTTTGTGTAGGATGTCCGGAGACGGCCGCAGTGACGATTCGCTCTGACCAATCAGTGGTCGGTAACGTTTTAACCTTGTTTAGATGCATTAAGAAAAAACTAAATTAACCCTGATATTTGACAACAAATGAAAAAACCAACATGTGTTAAAAACAGCTATATATAAATATCCATCTATAAATATCTATATAAATATATATGAATATATATATATACATGTATATAAATATGCATATATAAATAAATAAACATGTATAAATATATATATATATACATATATGTATAAATAAATATACATATAAAAATGTATAAATAAATATATATAATATATATATATAAATATACATATATTAATATATATAAATATATATAAAGAAATATACATATATAAATATATGTATAAATATGTATCAATATATATATAAATATATTGTTTTAAAGAAGGTTCAGTCCTTTCCTAAAATACTGTTTTTTATCAAATGTTACTCAAACAGGTGGAAATAGTGCATGGCTACTTTGCAAGTATTGATATATATCAATAATATATATGGACCACTAGGATGTTTTGGATGACCTGTATTCGTATGAATCTGCATATTTGTTTGAATTACAGAAAATAAAGAACTTTATCACAATATTCTAATGCAGTCCTGAGACAATCCTATATATATAAATATCCATCTATAAATATATATATAAATATATATACGTATAAATAAATATGCGTATAAATAAATATACATATATGAATATATATATATATACATGTATATAAATATGCATATATATAAATAAACATGTATAAATATATATATATACAAATACATATATGTATAAATAAATATACATATAAAAATGTATAAATAAATATACATATATTAATATATATATATAAATATATAAAGAAATATACATATATAAATATATGTATCAATATATATATAAATATATTGTTTTAAAGAAGGTTCAGTCCTTTCCTAAAATACTGTTTTTTATCAAATGTTACTCAAACAGGTGGAAATAGTGCATGGCTACTTTCCAAGTATTGATATATATCAATAATATATATGGACCACTAGGATGTTTTGGATGACCTGTATTCGTATGAATACGTGTCTCACCTCTCCCACGGCGTTGGACAGGATGTGGACGATCTTCTCGTGGGGCGTGGCCACCACGCTCTGGCTGTTGATCTCGATGATCATGATGCGTGGCCACGGACCGCCCCGCTCGCGTGCCCCCAGCATAAGGCTACGACCCGCCCCGCTCGGCGATGCCCCCGCGCATAAGGCTACAGATCTGTTGAATGGGATCGGATCGTTTTAAAGAAGACAAATCAAAATTTCACTGAATTAAATTACCCAAGAAGTGCATTAAAAAAAAACCAAGAAAAAGCAGGATCGCAGTGCTACTACCCACAATGCCATTCTGGACGCTGAAGCCCAGCTGGTAGCGCAGGTCAGGCCGCCTGATGAGGACAGTGGTGACTGGGGGGCATCGGACAATGTTGAGCTTGATCCCGGACTGGTTCTTCAGACCCTGGAGGGAAGCAGATTCATGCATCAGAGCGATGTCTGCAAGATGCTCTCAGAGTGTCTTCATTCATGATGGAGGTGCGTTATTAAAAATGATGCGTACCCCTACCTTGATGATGCTCTGGCAGGTGGACAGTGGCAGTCCCACCAGACTGGTCCCATTAATGGACATGATCTGGTCTCCTATGTTCAGTTTGCCGGACCTCTCCGCCGGCCCGGCGTGCATCATGTTCGCGATGATGACGGTGGGCAGGATGGAGCCCCACCCACTCTCCACGATGACCACGCCCAGAATCTCCCCCTTAGCTTTCTCGATGAACACCTGAGGGCAGAAATAACATTCTAAAAAGGTACAACAAATCACCGCCGGAGGCACAAACGTACAAGCGTGTTGAATGATTGGCGCCCCCCCCCCCCCCCCCCCCGCTCACGTCTTTGCAGTTTTCGGACTTGGAGAAGTGGACGAGGTCGTCGTTGTACATGTCCTGAGTGTTGAGCAGGTCACTGAACTCCTTCTGGCTCAGGTCCTCGGGGTTAATGCCGTTGGCCCGGAGGAATTCCTGATAGGCCACGCTGAAGGCCTGCCCGATGGACTGGGCAATCAACTGGGCCTAGAGGACAGCACGGGCCAACTTGTAATCATTTTATATATATATAAATATATATATAATATAAATATAATATATAGTAATATATCAATATAATATATATACACATAATATAATATATATATACATATTATATAATATATATACATTTAAATAAATATAATATATATAATATATTTCTATATATATATTTCTATATATATAATATATATCAATATATGTATTATATATATAATAAATAATATATATATATATATTAGGGCTGTCAATCGATTTAAAAAAATTAACTAATTAATCGCACATTTTGAAATTGCGATTAATTAATCGCGATTAAAAGTTTGTTCCTTCTTTTTAAAGACAAAACTTCACACAGAGCTGTGTTTTCAAAGAGGCTCCTACCTATAAAGTGCCAGCGAGGTATTTAATATCGTGGATGATAAATTGTTTCTTCAGTGAAACATCAGATTAGTAAAAAAAAGTATATTGAGACCCCATTGGTCCTGTCATCTTTAACACTGAACAGCAGCAGAACCAGTGGCCTTGGTAACTGACTGACATTCACATATGTCACGTTCACCCTCTGGAGGCTGGGCTCATTTTATACATTTTACAAAATAAATTAAATTCACCGTTTAAAGTCTTTTGCATGTGACACACCCCCACGTGTTATACATCAAACATTCCAGAACAATCTCAGCTCTGAAATGAAACTCATTGTCCTCGCGCCGTGTTCTCTGGTTCTCTGACTGACAGGCTGCTAAATGAGCCTTACCTGTGAGGTGGGAGGTCCTTTGTGATTTACTGAGTGGTCATTGGTTGTTTTTTTCCCAAAATGTTGACAGACAAACGGATTGACCAATCACGTTGAAGGTTTCGTGTGTCGCGTTCTTTCGGCGCCGCGTCACCCGACACGTCGCCCCTTCGTTCCTCTGTGTATCAGAGGGGGAGACGGAGGAAGGAGGCGCAGGAGGAAACCCGACTGATTCATCCACGAGTTAAACTGATTTCTGCTCCTTATTTTCGCGGAGAAATAATTGTTTTAAAAACGGAAACAGTGTCAAACCGTACTGCCACGGTTAAAATATAAAAAAATTGCGTTAAAATATTTTAGTGCGTTAACGCGGCCAAATTAATCGCATAGATTAACGCGTTAACGCTGACAGCCCGAATATATATATATTATATATATATATACAGGACTGTCTCAGAAAATTAGAATATTGTGATAAAGTTCTTTATTTTCTGTAATGCAATTAAAAAAACAAAAATGTCATGCATTCTGGATTCATTACAAATCAACTGAAATATTGCAAGCCTTTTATTCTTTTAATATTGCTGATTATGGCTTACAGCTTAAGAAAACTCTAAAATCCTATCTCATAACATTTTAATATTTCCTCAGACCAAGTAAAAAAAAAGATTTATAACAGCTGAGTGTTTGTCAAGGCTCAGGAAACCCTTGCAGGTGTTTCGAGTTAATTAGACAATTCAAGTGATTTGTTTAATACCCTACTAGTATACTTTTTCATGATATTCTAATATTTAGAGATAGGATATTTGAGTTTTCTTAAGCTGTAAGCCATAATCAGCAATATTAAAAGAATAAAAGGCTTGCAATATTTCAGTTGATTTGTAATGAATCCAGAATGCATGACATTTTTGTTTATTTAATTGCATTACAGAAAATAAAGAACTTCATCACAATATTCTAATTTTCTGAGACAGTCCTGTATATATATACATATATATATATATATACGTTGTAAGAGCAAAGGCCCTGTGTGACTGACTCACGTCCTCAGACTCAAACACGTGGCATATCATCTTGTACTGCCGCTTGCTCTCTTGACCCTGAGACTCCGAGGCCTCCTCGCTCTCCGGAGAGTCGGGCCGGGCCATCCGGCGCCGGGCCATCAGGACCACGATGTTGCCGATGTCGGCGATGTAGGAGATCGTCCGCAAAGGGTGGTCCATCATGGTGTCCTGGGAGGGAGAGACGCCATGACGGTCATTATGTCATCCTCATGTGGGGGCGAGTGACTGAGTGGTTAAAGCTATACTCGACACATTCATAATTCCCTTAGTGATCTTGCATGGAGAATTAAGTCCAAATAAAAGGAGGAGGATGTCTCCCTCTGATACAGAACGGGAAGAAGCGGTTTCAACACGTTATGCAACAATGTCCTAAAAACACGAAACGATGATCAGACTGTTGAGTACCTGGGAGTCAGCGTTCAGAACTTTGATTCTCTTGGTGGAGATGAAGAGATCCACCTCCGTCATGGGCTGAGGCTCTCCCTCAGGGGCCTACACACACACACACACACACACAGAGAGACACACACACACACACACACAGAGACCCATGCACACACACACAGAGAGAGAGACACACACAGAGACACACACACGCACACAGAGACACACAGAGACACACACACACACACAGAGACACACACACACACACAGAGACACACACACACAGACACACACACAGAGACACACAGACACACACACAGAAACCCACGCACACACACACAGAGAGAGAGACACACACAGAGACACACACACACACAGAGACACAGAGACACACACACACAGAGACACACACACACACAGAGAGACACACACAGAGACACACACACACAGAGACACACAGAGACACACACACACACACACACACACACACAGAGACACACACACACACAGAGACACACACACAGAGACACACACAGACACACACACAGACACACACACACACACAGAGACACACACACACACACACACACACACACAGAGACACACACACACAGAGACACACACACACACACACACACACACACAGAGAGACACACACACACAGAGACACACACACACAGAGACACACACAGAGAGACACACACACACAGAGACACACAGACACACACACACACACACAGACACACACACAGAGAGACACACACACAGAGACACACACACACAGAGACACACACACACACACACAGAGACACACACACACAGAGACACACACACAGAGAGACACACACACAGAGACACACAGAGACACAAACACACACACACACACAGAGACACACACACAGAGAGACACACACACACAGAGACACACACAGAGACACACACACACACACAGAGACACACACACACACAGAGACACACACACACACAGAGACACACACACACACAGAGAGAGACACACACACAGAGACACACACACAGAGACACACACACACAGAGACACACACACAGAGACACACACACACACACAGAGACACACACACACACACAGAGACACACACACACACAGAGACACACACACACACAGAGACACACACACACAGAGACACACACACACACACACACAGAGACACACACACAGAGACACACACACACACACACACACACACACACACACACACACACAGAGACACACACACACACAGAGACACACACACAGAGACACACACAGAGACACACACACAGAGACACACACACAGAGAGACACACACACAGAGACACACAGAGACACACACACACACACACACACAGAGACACACAGAGAGACACACACACAGAGACACACACACAGAGACACACACACACAGAGACACACACAGAGAGACACACACACACAGAGACACACACACACACACACACAGAGACACACACACACACACACACATAGAGACACACACACAGGACCAGAGCACAGGGGAAACGGTCGAGACGTTAATTACACTTTTCTGATTCATGATTTAATCATGAATTCTATTTCCGCCCCGTGAGCCAGAACATATATTGGCGTTGTGTATTTCTGGAAACCACAGGCGGTGTGTGTCCGGGTGTTGGACGGGTCACACACACACACACACACACACACACACACACACACACACACACACACACACACACACACACACACACACACACACAGGACGTTCACTCAGCAGGCCGCTGTTTGCTTCCCCTGAAGCTCTGTGATCGTCTCTGTGGTCTGGCGCCATGCCAGCATGTGTTCTGGGGCAATTTAACATGATTCAGTTTTCAATTGACAATCCAGTTGCTGCTGTAATTGAGCATCACAAGAGGGGGGGGGGGGTGTATGTTAACATAGTTTACATAACAACATGTTAACATAGTTTACATAACAACATGTTAACATAGTTTACATAACAACATGTTAACATAGTTTACATAACAACACCAAACTGCACGACGAGCACGTTCAACAAGTTTGTTAAAGACGTACAAATAAAACTACAGCGTTCCAAATGATGTCTGATTATGAAAGAGACATGGTGTGTGTGTGTGTGGGGGGGGGGGGGGGCAGAGGAGGACACAGGATACGTGGAAAAGATTCAGGGAAATGACAAACTGTCAGTCAGAATGGTGCTGGAGAGGACAGAGGACACAGAGGACACATAGAGGACACACAGAGGACACAGAGGAGAGGATACAGAGGACACAGAGGAGACATAGAGGACACAGAGGACACACAGAGGACACATAGAGGACATAGAGGACACAGAAGAGAGGACACAGGACACATAGAGGACACAGAGGACACATAGAGGACACATAGAGGACACATAGAGGACACAGATGACACATAGAGGACACAGATGACACATAGAGGACACATAGAGGACACATAGAGGACACAGAGGAGAGGACACAGAGGACATGGAGGACGGTGAAACACACACAAGACAGACAGCCAATCAGAGGACAGAGAGGCCCTTGCTGGGAGACGGAGGTACTGCACCTTCTTCCTGTCCTGGGCTAATTTCTGGGCCGTCTGCCAGCATGGAATAAAGCAGACAGGAGAGTCATGGTTAGAGCACAGCAGAGACGGGGGGTTATGTCCTCTGTGTGTTCTGGTGAGTCATGGTTAGAGCACAGCAGAGACGGGGGGGGGGGGTTATGTCCTCTGTGTCTTATGGTGAGTCATGGTTAGAGCACAGCAGAGACGGGGGGGGGGGTTATGTCCTCTGTGTCTGATGGAGTCATGGTTAGAGCACAGCAGAGACGGGGGTTATGTCCTCTGTGTCTTATGGTGAGTCATGGTTAGAGCACAGCAGAGACGGGGGGGGGGGTTATGTCCTCTGTGTGTTCTGGTGAGTCATGGTTAGAGCACAGCAGAGACGGGGGGGGGGGGTTATGTCCTCTGTGTCTTATGGTGAGTCATGGTTAGAGCACAGCAGAGACGGGGGGGGGGGTTATGTCCTCTGTGTCTGATGGAGTCATGGTTAGAGCACAGCAGAGACGGGGGGGGGGGGAGTTATGTCCTCTGTGTGTTCTGACGAGCAGCGGGAGCTCATCCAGATCGGATCCCAGGCCACGCTCTGTTTCTGACACACACGATGTTGTGCTTCCCTCTTCTCCAAACCATCACGCCGTATGAAACAAAGACAAAACGTATTGCGATGTCACTGAAGGGGGGGGGAAGCGATTCAAGATTAAAGTTGTGAGAAAAAAGAAGAAATACATTTTGCCACAAAAAGAGACAAAACGTGAAAACAGAGTTCAAACTGAACTTGATTGATAGACGTGTCATCGATGACGTCGTTCAGATAACCTGACAGCCATAATATAAACGATCAAAAACTAATTAAAAAAACAATTATATTAGACTATTCGACGTCCTTTTTTCGAGGCCCTGCTGTCGTCGTGGTGATAATCACGATGAGATTTGAACCATTTATCAGTTTTTTCGTCATATTTCTGCAGACCTGCTCAACACGTAAGATATTAAGGCGATAAACGTAAAGCCGTCACATTAAAAGCTCTTCATTTAGAGTCGGAGCGTTTCTCGTGGTTCAAACCCCTCAAACCACGCTGCGTCCACAGAGACGAGCCGATTGGCCGCAGGTCGTCGGCTCGCCCCCTTAGACCCCCCCCCCCAACACCCATCTGTCAGCGGCCATTCTCTGGTCGGGGCCTTCGGACCAGGCGTGTGCGTCGGCCTTCCTCTCCCAGCAGGAGTCTCTGTTGCACAGACCGAGGGGTCCGAGTCTCGCCGGGTCCGAGCAGAACCGCGTCGGCCCGTCTGCCGTCTCAAGAGTGAAAAGATTCAGGCGCTCGCGGAGACGCGGGCGGACCAGCGGCCCGGTCGCTGGACGTCTCAGGGAGGAATCGTGTTAGAACATCATTTTAAGGAATACAGTATTTTTGAGAATGGAGTGTGAGAGCTGAAGATGGATTACGACATAGAAATGTGCAGCTCAGCTTCTACCCATCAATCCAAAGTATTGGGCATCCAAACTACAGCAACATGTGCTGGTCTTTATGTTTATAGCATGATATAGGTAAAGATACGATGCCACAATAAACAAATATCATATATATGACATTCATCAACAACATAATAGACTGTAAGTACATTTAACAAAAGTGTATATAAACAAATGTAGGGTGTGAAGTAACTGTTTCAAATAAATAGGCCGTACCACAATACATAATATGATCATATAGAATAAAACAGATGCAAAATATGTTGTAAGGTTAATGTTTTACAGTCAGGTTTAAATTATTCAACAAAATGTATCTCTTGACATTTTACAGCTTAACCATCAATGGTTTTAAACACCACCCCCTCCAAAGCATTCCTTAGTTAACTCATGACTCGTGGAAACGGATGAAAGAATACTGCCATGACCGTTACCATGGAAACGCAGCTCTCAGTTTAGTGTTCGGCTGGACACGGTGCAAATCCCTCGGCTCCCTGTTGCCTTCATTATGACGTGCATGATGAAGGCAACAATATATATTTGTATATAAATAAATAAAATATATATAAAATATATATTTATTTTTATATATATATATACAAATTATATATTTATTTGTATATATATATATAAATATATATACACAATATATATTTATTTGTATATATATATATATTTATTTGTGTATATATATATACAAAATATATATTTATTTGTATATATATATATTTATTTGTGTATATATATATATACAAAATATATATTTAGTTGTATATATATATATATACACAATATATATTTATTTGTATATATATATTTGTATATATATATATATATAAATAAATATATATATATATGAGGAGTCGCCCCCTGGCGGTCAGTAGAGAGAATGCTAGTTTTAACACATGAAGTGTTGCTGGAGTTTGCTCCTGTTATCAAGTTATTAACAAATAGTCAAATATCTGCTGATAATCTAGAAGCTGAAAGACATTAAATGTATTACAAAATTAACGTTATCATTATGTCAAATAACAATACTTTAAATAATAAGTAAGGTGGGAAATAGGGACTTATTTTCCTAAAAATAATATATATTTTTAAAAACAAAGAATATAAAACATCTACGAGATAAAGTATGATGAATACATCAGGCGTCGTTGACTATGCTGGTAGCACACGGTCAGGGCTTCACCTTGATGCGGTTGACGGCCTCCTGCGCCTGCATCATGCGGATGTTCTTGGACGGAGTTTTATCCGACAGCAGCTGGGTGGAGCCCAGGTAGTTGGCTGCGAAGATGATCCCATCGATCAGGTCCTCCGGGTCACATGGTCCGGGGACTGGAGGGGGGGGGGACGGTTCAGTCTCACTACCTGACACAATGGTTCCCCTCCAAGTTTGAAGAAGAAGAAAAAGAAGAAAAAAGACAAAGAAGAAGAAGAAAAGAAGAAAACAAAGAAAAAGAAGAAGAAAGAGAAAAGGAAGAAGACGAAGAAGAAGAAAAGGAAGACAAAGAAGAAAAAGAAAAAGAAGAAGAAAGAGAAAAGGAAGAAGACGAAGAAGAAGAAAAGGAAGACAAAGAAGAAGAAGAAGAAGAAGAAGAAGAGGAGGAGGGCTGCTACTCAGTTTATGAACAGATATTAATCTCTAGACGTCTCCAGTTGTTTACTTAGAATCAGACAATATATTTTTGTAACACAGGTTTTGTGAAATGGCTTCATGTGTAAATATGCTAATGCGATAGCGAACGTCATGGCAGCGTTTGGTGGAATCAGGGGACACGTTTCTGCCCTTAAAGGATGTCATGAGAGAGCGTCACCATGGAAACGTGTGTCTAAAAAGGAGAGGTGTGACGGAGCCGGCTGTTTCCTCAAAGACAAAGATGGCTGGAGAGGAGCAGAGGAGCAGAGGAGCAGAGGAGCAGAGGAGCGTGTTCCTGGACATCAGCTGGAGCCAGAGCACCGTGGGGGGCCTCTGAGGGAGGGGGGGTGTGAGGGTGTGTGTGTGTGTGTGTGTGTGTGTGGTTCATGATTGAAAGCACTGCTGTTCATGCGAGTAGTGAAACTGGAATCTCTCTTTCTATCTCTCTCTCTCCTCTCTCTCCCTCCCCTCTCTCCTCTCTCTCTCTCTCTATCCTCTCTCTCCCTCTCTCTCTCTCTCCCTCTCTCTCTCTCTCTCCCCCTCTCTCTCCTTTTCCCTCCCTCTCCTCTGCCCTTCCCCTCCTCTCCCTCTCTCCTCTCTCCTCTCTCTCCATCGACTACCTGGAGGCTTGACATTTAGGAGATGCTGACACAGCATTTCCAGCCGGCATAGATCAACAGAGCAGTTCAATAATCTGATAATCTAATAATCTAATAATCTGTGCTTTACCTTCAGTCCACTAAACATCTTCAAGAGTAAAACAGCTAGTTTGGGCTATTTTAAGTCTTATTTTAATGACGGGTTAAACCATTAATGCCTCATATTTAAACACGACTTTCCAGGAAGTAATCCAATAATTAATGTCTTAATGTCCGTAATCAACTGGTGAAGTTTCACCACAATATTTATTGTGAATTTTCTTTCGCCCCGATCCACCTGTTGAGTCACCACACGACTCTGGTTGCACCTGATGACGGACACTGAGAGGTTAGCAGTGTGTGTGTGTGTGTGTGTGTGTGTCACGGTCCCTGGCAGCCATCTTGTCTAAGAGGCGGCTTGATGCTCTCTGATGCACTCACCTTCTACGTATGTGGGGAAGGACGCGAGGCTTCTCCTGGTCTGAGAGAGAGAGAGAGGGAGAGGGATTTCTTCCAGGCATCTCTTCAACTGGATGTGAATGGGACTCGACTCTGTCATGCCGGGTGGAGGAACACACTCACCTCTTTGCTGGAGGGGGGGGTCTTGAAGCTGTCGTCCTGCAGCAGGCGTCTGCTGGACGCCTCTGCTCCCGGAGGGGAGGGCGAGCCCGATGAGCCGGGGGACTGCGGGGAGGAGAACACGCAGCGGTGAAAACATGCTTCCTACAGGTATCGTCCAAGGCGGGGCAAATTTTTTTTTTTTGCGTGAGTAGATCTCATCAAAATCGACGAGTGAAATATTGTCAAACCCTTCTGCTGTGAGCGCAGATTTCGCGTGGATATATTGTATCAAAGGACTCCAACTCTGAAGGTTACTGACTTCTGGTTTGAGTTTCGCACGTTTTTTTTTTTTTTCAGCGAGCGCCCGAGAAACCAGGCGGGAGAACGATCCGGTCTCGAGGTTCTTTAACGGTGACGCCAAACACAGAGGGAGGTGTGAAGAGACGCCTTTCTCCCGGATAACGCGGAGGAGAGCGCCAGCGACGCATCTCGGGGGCTCGGGAGGCGTCGGCCGGCGATATTACGAAGGCCGGCCCCCCGCGGGGCGGAGGGGCGGGGCGTCGTCAGAACAGAACCGCGGGCGCCGGCTCAGGTCGCCTCCGGGCCGTCCGTCCCCTCCGGCGTCATCGTTGTGCTTTTATTATTGCGACATCACTCTCTTTGATGTTTGAAGATGTTTTCTAATGTGGATTCTTTTCTAATTGTATTTATAAACTCTTGATGGAAGCCAGCGGATCTTTGAGGATCCGGTTTGACCAGGAGGATCCGGTTTCATCCGCCACATGCTTTATTCACCCGTGTGGAGACGAGTCTCTCGGGGAATTGTTCCCTGTCACATTTTTGTAGGAAACTTTACTAAAGAAATATAAATGTTCTTACATCTTAATCTTGAAATATGGAAGGCGTGACCTTCTGGTAGAGGTCATTTGGTATAAATCATAAACCTTCTGGTTTATGTCCTTTACTGAAGCGCAGTAAATATTTAAAGGTACATTTTATACCACGGTTTACTTCTTAATCCTCAATTTTAGTTACACTTCAGATTAAGATTAGACAAATAAAAAGTGTTGCGTTGTTAGAGAGTCAGCTTCCCAACTGTATAAGTTTATTTGTATACATTTACTAAGAAAAGATTTCGGACATAGTTCTATATTTGAGTGAACTAAAGGATCTGAATAGTTCTCATTATCGCAGGATGACGGGGCTCAACATATATAATAATAATAATAATAATACATTACATTTCTATAGCGCTTTTCAAAATACTCAAAGACGCTTAATTAATTAATAATAAATTAATAAATAATATTATTATAATATTATAAAGGCATTTCTATCAGCCGTGGGAGAAGAAACCAAAGACAATTATCTGGAAACCCGTGAGAGGAATACTGAGGTCATGATCTCCGTATCCTCCGTTGAGATAAGCTTCAAATGAGAAGTTCGGCCCTCCTGCGTCACGGCAACGCTCCACCCGCAAACATCACCCCAAAAACCACCGCCGACTCCTCCGCCCGTCCCCACCTCCTCTCCATCCCGCTGCTCGGTGGGCTGCTCCCGCTTGGCTTGGTCCTCCTCCAGCTTCTCTAACTGATACATCCAGAAGTTCTCCATGTATTTCCAGGCGAGAGCACAAACGCTTCGGGGCTGCAGCGACCAGCGAGGAGTCGGGACGGAGTGGCGTCGAGGGGCGGCGAGCGGGTGACGACGCGACGGAGCGGCGGTCAGCTGCTCGGGTGACGAGGTCAGGTGACAGGGTGGAGGCGGCGGGTCGACGCCTCGGCACCTCGGGGCGCCCTCTCTATCGACGTCGGGCGACGCGTCTTTATCGGTGAGATGAATTGAGACTTTATGTTGAGGACGCGCTCCTCACACGGGGGGCTTCACAGCAGGATTATGATATAAAACAGGAAAACAGCCGACGTCGTCCCGCCATCGGATACTCGGTGAATTATTTAACTAGTCTTGCCCTTTACCTGTTTTTTTCTTTTTTCTCTCTCACTGAATAAATCATCGGGAGAAGAGGGGAGACAACGGGAGGGGGAGAATAACAAATGGACCAGAACAATGGCCGGGGAGCGAGAGCGTACTCTCCCAATGACTGGGCGGTTCTGCAGTGGGTCAGGGCTCTGAGGCTCTGAGGCCTTCCTGAGGGACAGCGTCAGACGCATCAGGAGGATCCAAAAGTACGAATAACTGCTTGAATGTTTGTTCCGTGTCCATCGACGCACACGGACAACGCCATAACGACATGTTGGGTTTCAGGTGCTCAAACCCCAAAAAAGGGCACCCATCGCCAAAATGATTTATCTATTGATCAGGTACATGCAGACGACAGGAGAGCAACAGACACGCAACCAGAGCCGCTCTACTCACATCGCCCCCCGGTGGCGGCTGCAGGTCGCACTCGGCAGTGGGGCTCAGGTCCTGCCTCATGACCCAGATGGGCTCCTTGGGCTCATCGGGCGTGTACGGAGATCTCACCGTTCTGGTCTTCACCTCCTCGATGGCCTCCTTGATGTCCTTGATGGCCAGGGAGATGGCGTCCCTCTTCTCTTGGCTGTTCCTCACTGCCACCACCTCCTCCGAGGGACTCGCGGCCCGCGGCCCGGCCGGCTCCGGCGGGTCGGCGGGGTCGGTTTGGGCCTCGGGCTGTCTGGGTCGGGGTCGCTCCTCGCCCGGCTGAAGCTCGTTCGCTTCGTCTATGACGTCCTCCGGAGGATGTTGGAGACTCTGAGAGCTCAGGCTTTCCTTGACCTCGGCCACGATGCCGTCGATGTCCTCCTCCGGGTCGCAGCTGTCGGCGCGCGGGTACGGGGCGAACTCGGCCTCCTTCTCCGGGCTGTCGGACTCTCCGTCCGAGCGCTCGTCGTAGTGGCGCAGGCGGGAGCCCACCGCTTCCTGCTGCTGGTAGTCCCCGCCTCCCTCCCGCCCTTCCAGCAGCCGGAAGCCGGCGCGCCTCTGTCGGAGCGCCTCCGCGTCCTCGGCCCCGTCGGCAGCAGAGGGAACCGGTGCGGGAGCGTTGCGGATCTCCTCGTAGACGTGCTCGGAGAGGGAGTAAATGTCATAAGGCTCGGCGTAGGCGCCGTCTAAACTCTCCAAGCCCTGACCGGCGGAGCCGTCGGCCCGGCCTCCGGAGCGGCGGAGGGGCTCGGCGGAGACGTAGTTGGAGGAGCCGGTGTTCGGCACCTCCTCTGCCCCGTCCCGTCTCCCCCGGGGGGTTTGGATCTCAGGGTGGGGTTCGCTCCGCGGCGCCTCAGGAGGGTAGTCCGGATGCAGGTGGAGGTGTTGCTGTTCGGCCTCGGCGCTCTCGGCGTATCCCTCCGCCTCCGGCCGCAGCTGGACTCCGTAGTTCCCCGTCTCGTCTTCCGCTTCCTCCGGCTGCCCGTCGGGCTCCAGGTCGCCCTCGGCCCGGTCGGTGTGGGTGTGGAAGCCGCTCTCGGTGCTGGCGGAGCGGGCGAGCGCCGAGTCGTCCCGCTCCCGCTCGTCTTCATGGGCCATCTCGGCGTGGCGCTGCTTCTCCTGTTGCCGCGCCGAGTTCTCGGCTTTCTCCGCCTCCCTCTGCTGCTTCTGTCTGTGCCTCAGCTGCTGGGCTCTGACCCGGGCCTCGCCGTCCCCCTGTCGGCGGTACCGTGTCACCGCGGGTCGGGGGATGGGCTGCTGGGCCCGAGCTCCCGGTTGCAGCTCGGCGTCTCCCTCCTCCTGCGGCCGGCGCTGCTGGGGCACCCTCGCTCGGCCGCCGGCGCTTTCTCCAGCCGGCGCTTCGACGCGTCGGTAGCGCTTCTCCTGGTTGCTGTGGTTACGGGACCGGCTGCCGTGGTTGCTGTGGCGGTGGCGAGGAGGGGCGTCGGCCTCCTCCGTGACCTCCTGGCCGAGCTCCATCTCCTGGGGGTTCATGGCTGTCCGGTACGGTCGGTCGAGTCGTGGGCTGCTGGCAAGAGACTGAAAGGGACGGAGAGAGAGAGGGAGAGGAAACAGAATGAGTTTGATAGAAGTGAAACGCAATAGAGGGCCACAAACATTATGCATGAATTCTAATTATAATATTCATAAATTATTCAAATTGTCAATATTTGTGTTTTGGAAATATGGAATACACCCAGTGATATTTGGAAAATAGCATATCTGAACAAAAATATATGCACTTCTTGGGACCGAATCGTTCTGGCCCAGAAGAGGCGGGTCTAAGAATCAGTTGAGCCTATTACTGATCAAAGATGTAAATGAGTGATGTATAATTTAGCCAATCAGCGTCCTAGAATAGATTCAGCTTTGGGCCAAAGTCATCGAGCCCAAAAGCTGTTCACGACCCAAATGTAGTGTTCTGTGGCTCTCACAAGAAATAACAATAACCCTGGGATTAATGGGATTCGAGGCAAGAACGTTTCATGTAGAACTAAAAATGACGGCAAGAAGGAGACTTTGAAATGTCCGGAGCTTCATCACCAAGGAAGACGAAAAGGCTAAACGCCTCGAAGCCCGGGCGAAGAACTCGAGCTCTATCGAGAAGAAACGGATTTGTTGATTATCTGGGAAAACAGATCCCTCCGTTCCACTCAACACAAGGATCAGAGCCACATAACGAGGAGGCGACCCTGTGGATCGCCGCAAACTCAAACACCGACTTGAAACGGAGATCAAAGGCAAAAGAGACGAGCAAAAGGTACATTCATACATTTTGACATTCATAGATGTTGTATAGCAGCAGTGGGCGGCTGTGAAGCGCCCAGGGAGCAACCTGGGGTTCAGCGTCTCCTTCAAGGACACTTTGAAACGTGGGAGCTGGGGATCGAACCGCTGACCTTGTGGGCGGGGCCACAGCGGTGCAGTGGTACCTTTGGCATAGTCCAATCGCCTTTGTCGGGTCATCTCAAACTGGATCGACATGGGGGTGATGAGTGCTGCAGGGATGACGTATTGTTATTGTCCGACCAGGAAGTCGGCATCGCACTGGCTCCCTCGACAAAAAGAAAATGGGATTTCTTTCCGTTGGATTTCGGATGATCGCAGTAAATGAACTCTGTTTCTCAGCGTGACAATCTGGACAAAATGAGCATCACTTTTTTTTGAAGAGTGAACGCAGCCGTAGAGAAAAAGGCTGAAGGACTTCACCACCGATCCAACGGCAGACGAGTGTCGGGCGTTTTGTAGTCTTAGTTAGCCACCGCCGATATGAAGGCGGGTACTAATCTCTTTTACTCGTTATAACCCCAGAACGTACTTCAGGCGTCTAACCATGACAACAAAAGAAATGGAAGGACAATAAATGCTGACTAGTTTACGAACTTATTCCTGGAGCACTCATTGGCCTAATATAAACCAGAATGTATCACACTGCAATACGTCTGACTTCATCATCACTGTCAGTCTTCTGGCTGCTCAGCACTCTGCGGGTCAGTGGTCAGCAGGTCCGTCTTTCAATCAGACGATCGGCGGTCGGATCCGATCAAACACTTGACCCTGAACGCGTCTGCGGTTTATGAGATTGTAAGTCGCTTTGGACAAAAGCGTCAGAATGTAATAAGATACCCAGCCGAGGACAAAAGGGCCGTCTTTGCATTCTCAAATTGTTCTTTTTCAAACGTCTCCTTCATTTTACCTGGTTTATTGGTCTTGACCCCCCCCCCAAAAAAAGCCGGGGCAGAAACAAAACACATCCGATATTAAGTGAGGGACTTCTTGTGGGAACAGACATGAGGACACGAGGACTCTGAAGAGAGTGTGCCGCCACAGCACCGCCGCCTGATTAAAAGGGAGGGGAGAGGCCGCCACACACGAGAGCCGAGCAGACGGAGAGGACTGGAACCGGGCGAGCAGTCTGGAGCCCCGGCAGCGCCCCCTAGAGGCGGCAGCGAGCATTACACTGGAAATCATTCCACAGGATGAGCGGAATGAACCAGTGGTGATGACGCGGTGCACAAAGCAACTACAGATCGGAAACTACAGATCGGAAACTACAGATTATAAACTACAGATCGGAAACTACAGATTATAAACTACAGATCGTTAACTACAGATTGTAAATTACATATTGTAAACTTCAGATTATAAACTACAGATGGTAAACTACAGATTATAAATTACAGATTGTAAACTACAGATTATGAACTACAGATGGTAAACTACAGATTATAAACTACAGATTGTAAACTACAGATTGTAAACTACAGATGGTAAACTACAGATTATAAACTACAGCTGGTAAACTACAGATTGTAAACTACAGATCGTAAACTACAGATTATAAACTACAGATTATAAACTACAGATTGCAAACTACAGATTGTAAAACCCTCTGAGGATCATGTGTAATTTGTGGTATTGGGCTCTATAAAATAAACTGAATTATTTAATAATCCACATTGATGATCACAACTTCTTAGTTAGTTCAAAATATTATAAGGGAAAGTGGAAACTAGGTAGCTTTATCTTCCATCAAAGAATAGTCTATTAAAAATATATATAAAACATGAAAGAATATATACAAATAGTATCACTGAAACACATGATGATAAATATTAATATTTATAATATATTACTATTTCATGAAGGGACACGTCTTTTTTTAAGGACAAATGTGTGACGTGGGGACAATAAAGTGCACGTTATATCTTATATCTTTTATTACCGTAACTACTGTAGTTTGACGGGGACTCACCAGATCAGGGGAACGCTGCACGATAGTTTTAGATTCGGAGTCGTCTTATTTTCTGAAGTCCGACCTGGAACAGAGAAGAAGAAGTGGGATTACAACCCGAGTGCCGTGTGCAGAGCAGAGCAGCGGTAACCCGCGGTAACCGCCTGTCTTTATGCTTTATGAACAGAGACTTTAATGCACCATCATCTACTCACAGCCCTTCATACCTGTGGTGAGGCATTCACAAATAGTCTTTATGCTTTGCAAGGACCACATAGTGTTAATAATTCAAAGAATTGAAATACATTATAATATTTTCATCAGACATTATAATCACAGCTGTATATTGAAAAAAATGTTTTAAAAGCCATAAATTCACATGTTGTTGTTATTCATAGATTTAATCTCATTTTGTTCACTTTACTTAAAGCACACAACGACCGTGACCAGTGGTTATAATGCATTATATATACACAATGATCCAGTGAATGACAAACAAATATGAAATATTATGAGACATTATATGTTTTTGTATGTGTTATGATTATGAAGCAGGATATGCATGTGTGCTTATAACTATGATCATACAGTGCTATAAACAGATTACGATAATTATACACGTGTATAAAGCGTTATAGACAAGTGTTACCAATCACACATTTCAGAAAAGCTCACTAACTAATAAGAGTGCAGCAATGCATTCTGGGAGCTCCGACAGACTCCTGTGCTGCATGAGATTTGTTTCTTCTGTCTTTGTTAAATGCAAATATTAACTCTGAGGACGTCCATCCCCGCGTGAGACACACACACACACACACACACACACAGACACACACACACACAGACACACACACACACACAGACACACAGACACACACACACACACACACAGACACACACAGACACACACAGACACAGTACAACTCAGGTAGTCAGAGGGACGCTGTAACCCAGATATTCCCTCTGCAGGGAGACGATAAGACAGGCAGCTGGCTTCACGTCTCTATTTACACATCAGTGTGACTGAAATAAACAACTGGATAAAAAAGGCTCCAGATTTAGAAGCACAGAAAGTGTTCCACCTTAAATATGTTAGAAATCAATGAGATACCAGAGAGACGCTGCTAGAGGCTGAGAGGCTGAGGGGGACGCTGAGGATACACTGAGCTCCTCTCTCCTTAAGGACACTTAGGATACACTGAGCTCCTCTCTCCTCTCCTCTCTCCTTATGGACGCTGAGGATACACTGAGCTCCTCTCTCCTCTCCTCTCTCCTTATGGACGTTTAGGATACACTGAGCTCCTCTCTCCTCTCCTCTCTCCTTAAGGACACTTAGGATACACTGAGCTCCTCTCTCCTCTCCTCTCTCCTTATGGACGCTTAGGATACACTGAGCTCCTCTCTCCTCTCTCCTTATGGACACTTAGGATACACTGAGCTCCTCTCTCCTCTCTCCTTATGGACGCTTAGGATACACTGAGCTCCTCTCTCCTCTCCTCTCTCCTTATGGACGCTTAGGATACACTGAGCTCCTCTCTCCTCTCCTCTCTCCTTATGGACGCTTAGGATACACTGAGCTCCTCTCTCCTCTCCTCTCTCCTTATGGACGTTTAGGATACACTGAGCTCCTCTCTCCTCTCCTCTCTCCTTATGGACGCTTAGGATACACTGAGCTCCTCTCTCCTCTCTCCTTATGGACGCTTAGGATACACTGAGCTCCTCTCTCCTCTCCTCTCTCCTTATGGACGTTTAGGATACACTGAGCACCTCTCAGGTCATAACACGGCGCTCCGTCAACATGTGCCGCTCATGACCGTTTCAGCCCCGTCTCCCGATCCTCGTTCCACTGAAGCGTCTCAGTTACGTTTTCAGGGAAATTAATTTTCTCGCAGTAAATTGAAACGAAACAAAGACACAAAACGACTAAACCGAAACCTCATGTGGAAAAACAAACTTGAACATCGACATACCGTCTGTCCAGGAGGTCGGAGGGTCACACCAGCCCGTAGAAACATTGTGCTTCATTAAAATAAACAAAAAAGAGCATAATGACAACTTGGAGCTAAACATTTGTATTTTTGTGATCTGATGGAGTGAAAGTCCCATCACAAGAAAACTGTTTGGTGAATTTGACCCAATAGTTCAGATCAAACAGACAGAATCTATAAAGAAAATATCATCTTTTCATTGGACTGACCGTCGTTCTCACATCAATTATTCATCATCACTTATCGTCTTGGAAACAGGGAGGCATGTCAACGTCCTCCCCGAGCCAACAAGTCTCCTTCACGGACCGGTCCCTGAACAGAACACATTCTAGGGACGTTCCCAGGAGGTTGGTTCTGTGTGGCCTTTACAGAATCCCCGGGGAACGTTCCCTGAAGGTCATCTCAAAGGTCACGGTCCAAACCTTTCTTACTTTCACGCTGTAAAAAACACTTCTATTTTTTTTTTATGACTTATTTGCCGTAGCAGATCGGCTCTGATTGCGAGATAACAACAACCACAACAACAACAACAACAACAGCTTGTGATATGTGCGCAGAAAAGTAATGGTTCTTAAATGGTTCCTGAAAAGGTTTTGTGGTTCTACGAAGAACCATCACCGACTGAAGAACCATTTTTTCATTTAAGGCACCTTTCTAGGTTCTTTGAAGAACCCTTTAAGGACATGGTTCTTTAAAGAACACTGGTTTGAAAGGTTCTTTGTGGAACCAGAAATGGTTCTCCTATGGCATCACTCTGAAGAACCATTTTCGGTTCCAGAGGGCACCTTCATGTTCTCAAATCGGTGTCTTGCTCAAGGACACTTTGACATGCAGACTAATAGGGAGAGCGGGCGTCGAACCGGCAACCTGGTGGTATCAGGACGACCACGGATAGGATTCACTGTTACGTTCATAACAACATATTATTATAAAATGTCACATGTTGGGTCCGTTCAGCAGAGGAGAAAGTATGACGTGAAGGCCGGAGCGCCGCGACGCTTCCTCTCGCCCTCCCTCTCCCCCCCCCCTCTCCCCCTCCCTCTCCCCCTCCCTCTCTCGGTTTTCGGAGCGCAGGCAGACGGCAGGGCTGCTGGTTGTCATGGAAACCACTGGGTAATTGCTCTCTGTGGAAGGGCAGCCGACGAGGAGGTGACCTCTCCGGGGTGCAGCGGCGGCCTCCCGCCTCCATCGCCTCGGCCGCGTGTCGTTTCCCCGGGAGAGTGGAGCTGTGGCGGCTCGCGTTGATGTTACGACGCGGCGGGATTCAACATTCTGGACCGCGGTCGCACCGCCTCGATATCTGGAGCCGTCGGGGGGGCATTTCTACATTTCTACACGAATGCAAGTAAAAAAAAAAATCCTCCTTTCTCTGGTAGTGCAGCCTGCAGAGGAGAAGAAACGCTTTCTGTTGGGAACGGCGTGAGAGGTTCACGCGGCATGGTCGACCTGCGCCGCGTGAACCCTGAAAGTCACGCGACAGAGCGGAGGTCGTCCTTCATCAAGAGGATCGGCGGTTCCATTCCCCGCTCCGCTGATCCACGCCGCCGCGTCCTCGGGCGAATCGCTTAACCCCGAGTGTCTCCGGGCGCGCTGCCGACGGCGTGCGAATGTTAGTCGCTGCTGACGGGGAGGCGGCTCCAGGCATCGGCGTACGAAGAGGTGTTCAGGAACGACGTCGTGTTAAAGCGCCTCGAGTGGTCGGAAGACGAGGAAAGACTTCTACGGTCCGTTTACCGCCGCACAATGCCAGATAGACGGCGTTGAGGATTTCTGTCTCGAGGGTGAGGGAACACGTCGGCTGCGATGGAACGAGGACAATTTAAGGGTCCATACGCTGCAAATGACGTCGCCTGCAAAACCCTCGTCTTCAGACAATACGGAATTTCTCAGAGGTTTTACAGGCCGTTCTTAAGACGCCCGTAAAAAGTGAAAAATATTTCCAACTTTTCAGCGCCAGTCAAATCAAGCAGGAGGCGGGCTTTACTACTTTACCACTGACTTCCTGTTTAAAAAAAAGTTTTGTTTAATTATTATTTGTTATATATATTTATTTGGATTTTACAAATTAACAAGACAGGACTTTAAGGATATAAAATAAAGGGAAAGGAGGAATAAAAGGGTAAAGAACAACAAAAAACTGACCAAAAAATAGATTCACAATAATTAGAAAAACCACAGCAAATATCACATATCACCAGTCTGACGTCAGTTCATCCTTAAGTATATATTATATATACATATACATATACATACACATATATATGTTCATGAGAAACGTCGAGGAAGAGGAAGATATAAAGAATAGTGCTTGAGCTTTGCAGCAGAGATGCTGTTGGGTTTTATACATTAAATCCCAAGACCAATCGTCATCCACACCTCTCACAGAGACCTCGTGTCAAATTAGTCTGAACGGTCATCAAACTACGGACTCACATTCCTCAACATCCAAAGTGGTGTGGGAGGTGAGGAGGGCGAGAGTGTCTCGAATACGGTTCTGATTCGAGGAGATTAGTCAGGAGGAAGTCAACAAAAACACAGCGACCACGAGTCGGCCGGAGCGTGATGACCCTCATCTGATCGGCTTCCTTTTCATTTCATGTGCAGGCGCTGCATCTTTCTCCCTTTACACTGAACGAGCAGCTCGACCGCTGAGGGGAGAACCGGCCGACGGAGGCTTTACAGGAAATACCGGAGACGTGGGGGAGGAGATCAGAGCTGGAAACAACCCCGTGATGTTTGTGCTGATTGTCGTGGCGCATGGAGACGAGGCTCGGAGAAAAGCCACTGATTGAAATGTTTGCGCTCCTGTAAATAAATGATGCGAATGGGAGTGGCAGTGGAGTGCAGGAGCACTGGCGCACAGTATCAACAGGATTGAAGGCATCTGCATCGCACAGGGTTTACCTCGGGGTGGGAGCCGTAATCAATCAAGAGTCTCTAGTCCAGAAAGAAGGGCCCTCATTGGCTTACCACCAGCAAACACATCCAATTGAGTTCCTTAGAACTGTATTACAGACGAGGAATTGTTCCTCTTTTGCGTCGCACGCTTCGGTAAGACGACCCGACTTCATTCCGTTGGTGAGCACCGGAGCACCCCAGGGACGTGTGCTCGGGCCCCTTCCTGTTCACGCTGTACACTCACGACCGCTTAACCCTCGACACAGAGAACCAAAACACGGTCGTCAGACATCTCCATCCGGATGGAAGAAAAGCTCAAAAAGAACAGCTGATGTAAGCATACCGACTGGAATACGAAGTGGCGTGGGATGTCAACGGAAAGCCGGCCAGACCGTCATCAGTACCCGTGAATTGTTGACAAGAGGCGTCTGCGCAGAGCCCGAAGGATATTAAAGACGAGCCCCTCGGCATCCACAACCTGTTTGACCTGCTGCCCTCTGGCAGGAGGAACAGAACGAGACCAGCAGACCGCCGCATGTGGGAAATGCACGACTTTAGTGGGCGGACTCGGCTTCCATCGGACTTCATTAAAAAGGTCCACCTGACAAACACGTCGTTATTAATCAGAGGCAGAGTGTTCCACAGGGAAAGTGTCCGTTTGTGTTCATCCCATTCTCCTCAACACATCCACGGACTGATCAGCTGAATAAAGTAAATAAATTGCCTTGATATTAACAATGCATGTCTCCGAGTTCATTAAACATGAGACCATAAAACATTGAAAATGCAAAATAGGGCACGAGACGTCTGAATGTCTCCACAGCATTTTCAACTCCCCTCCTTCTTCTCCCCCCACGGAGTTCGTTTGGAAGTGTGTGATTTACACACTCACTTCCATCGGAGCCGTGGGGGGCGGAGCAGTGAGTGTAATAATCACCCGCACAGTGCAGCCGGCTGACAGCCGGGAAATACGCTGATTAGAGTTCCTGCCCAATTCCAGCTCAGTCTCTGTTTCAATACTATTTGGTTTTCCGTATATTTAGTAACAACTAATTCCATTCATCCATCATGTTAAGAGCATTAGTGGAAATGATGTTATGTTAGTATTAATAGAGGAAATAGCCAGACGGGAGCGTCTGCTATTACCCAACAACAATTGGCCAATCAAAGTACTTCCTCACTTCTCAATAATGCAAAAATCCCACAATCCAATATTACCATAATTCAGACCTGACCTCGTAGGGGAGCGTTCCCCGCAATAGTCTGACACACTCTGAGGTATTAGAGCACAGGTGTCAAACACAAGGCCCGCGGGCCAAATCCGGCCGGCCGCATCATTTTATGCGGCCCTTGACGGCTTGAAAGACATGTAATCCCTTTTCTGAAAGAAATTGAAGAACAATTTCCCGTGCTTTTATTTTGAAGGTTTCAAATTAAATGGATTCATGTTGTAATATTAGAGACATTTTCTTATGTACAATATTTCTACACTCAAATAAACAATAATCAAATGCAAAGAGAGTTATTTAACAATATGTTCGAGGAGTTTATAAAGTGTTTCCGGCCCTTTAAGAGGGCGGCCATGATGCTGATGCGGCCCACGGTGAACATGAGTTTGACACCCCTGTATTAGAGGGATAATTTACAACTCAATATAGTTTGACAGGCGTCATTGTGCCAACTCACTGCACGTCGTGTGTCTTCTATTGGTGTTTCACCCCGCTTCCCTTTTTCAGGTGCGCTCCCTTACTGGAGAAACATTCCCACAACAGAATTCTGAACATTGGATAAATCCAGGTTGCAAATGATTGCTGCATGTTGTTGATGTGTTGGAAACAAAGGTGTGTACAAAGAGATCTCTTTGTATCACGCAATAAAACAGATAACAGTCAACAGCATTATTATATTTGACGCCATGTTTTAAGGGAACAACCCCTGCGTAAAAACATCGGAATATAGATTGGAATTAAACTGTTGGCGTCTGCACGATGCGCCCCGATGGAGGAGCCTTCTGCAAACTGCTGCATGTCAACGTTTCTAGGCCGAAAACATAATCCATATCCCAACACACACAATGTCAATGGTTGAAGTCTGAAAGAAAACAAATGGTCCGTGTTAAAATAATAATGCAACAGCGTAAGCGACGCCAAGAGGCGGGACACGAGCAGCTGGTCTCCTGGGCCAACGCCTCAAGATGTCACTCTCTCTGCCCGAGAGCAACGGAAAGATCACATCACATCAATATTACATCATTATCATGAGAAAAACATCCATATTCAAAGTCGCTGTGATTTAAGATATTGACGTATTCTATTGCTTTTTAGTCATCTGATTTTCTTTTTCTTTGTATGAATGAAGTTGATTTGCATAACATATATCTTATCCTTCGACTGCACTGTGCATCTGACTGCACTATTTTTTACTTTGTTGTACTATTTTTAACTGTTGGTTTCACGATGTTTTGTATGTTTTTGTATGTATTGTATTTTGTCCTTTCTGTGGACCCCAGGAAGATTAGCGGTCGCTAAGGCGTCAGCTAATGGGGATCCAATAAATAAACAATAAACAATAAGATATGATTACATTATTTTTCTTTCCTTCTTTTGTTGTGTAGCTGTTTTCATTTTATGTTTGTAATTTTGTAAAATGTTTTAATATTATATAGGCGGAGGCTTCAGATAATCCCGGTTGGCTTTTTGTCTCTTCCTGCACCGACATCGAGATAAATCTCTGTTGTGATTTTAATTTATGGTATAAAAACAACGTATATTCATTACGCCGACGTATCGACGACGCCGTGACATCGTTATCGTCCCCGAGGTGAGATGCATCCTTCACCACACACACAACGCTGACCACAGCAGACCACTCGCCTCCGTCAGGTGGGTTTCCGTGTTTCGATGAAGTGGAAGTGAACGGCTCGTCTGATCGGGCTGCGCTTTCAATCCATCCAAGAAAGAAAGAAAGACAGAATAATAAAAAGCCTTCGTCTCGGCGCGTCTCATACGCTCATTCACGACGGAGCGTTTTCAGAAAGGTGAACCCTCAAATGCTCAAGGAGGCAGAAATGTACATCATCCAATGGATTCAGCCGGTTACCCCCCCCCCCCCCCACACACACACACACCCCCCATGTGTTAGCCAAAGAGTATGGGGAATCAAGTCTCACACACACACACACACACACACACACACACACACACACACACACACACACACACACACACACACACACCCCATGTGTTAGCCAAAGAGTATGGGGAATCAAGTCTCACACACTCACACACACACACACACACACACACACACACACCCCATGTGTAATCAAGTCTCACACACACACACACACACACACACACACACACATGTGTTAGCCAAAGAGTATGGGGAATCAAGTCTCACACACTCACACACACACACACACACACACACACACACCAGCGCTGTCCCGAGCCAACAGAGATGCCATTTGCCGTGACGAGGGGCTCCTTTTTTCCCCAGGTCTGCCAACATGTCCGCTTTATTTGATCCTCCCTTAAAGCCGGAGGATCTCGATGGCGGTGTGATATGACGGTTGTATAGAAGTCTAAGCTTCATGTGTTAAACTTGAGTTCTCTCTCCTGACCACCAGGGGGCGACTCCTCTGGTTGTATAGAAGTCTATGCTGCATGTGTTGAAGCTGCATTCTCTCTCCTGACCACCAGGGGGCGACTCCTCTGGTTGTATAGAAGTCTATGCTTCATGTGTTGAAGCTGCATTCTCTGTACAGACCACCAGGGGGTGACTCTTCTGGTTGTATAGAAGTCTATGCTTCATGTGTTTAAGCTGCATTCTCTGTACAGACCACCAGGGGGTGACTCTTCTGGTTGTATAGAAGTCTATGCTTCATGTGTTGAAGCTGCATTCTCTGTACAGACCACCAGGGGGTGACTCTTCTGGTTGTATAGAAGTCTATGCTTCATGTGTTGAAGCTGCATTCTCTGTACTGACCACTAGGGGGCGACTCCTCTGGTTGTATAGAAGTCTATGCTTCATGTGTTGAAGCTGCATTCTCTGTACTGACCACTAGGGGGCGACTCCTCTGGTTGTACACGCCGTCTGAAGGTACACACGGAGGGTTGCCGGGCAACGGCTTCAAAGTGAGAATAGCTGATCCATCTTGAAAAGGTCAGTTCAAAGAGCGCCCGGGCCCACGTCGCCATTTCCGTATCGCCATATCACATTTGAAAGGATGCGCTTTTTAGAAATCCCAACTTCAATTTGTACACACGTGTCACTGACAACACACACACACACACACACGGTGAAAATAAATTCTAAATGAGACCAAATAAATGCATTCACATTCTTTTCAACAATATTTCCACTCAGAATAACAAACAGCCTTTCATATTCATGAGCCTCGCTGCACGGCCTCGTCTCATTGGCCGACGGGCGACAGTGAATGCTGCTGGATGAATGGTCCATTCAGAGAGGAGCCACGGGGGGGGGGTAACAATGGGGCGTAGCATCAAATTAGAGCGTCGTTACTTGAATAATAAAGCTGCTGTGAGGCTGCTTGGATTTTGTTGATCACTTTCTTATTTACCGCCGGTCTCCCCCTCGTCAGCGGCTCCTCCGGCGGGTTCACAAACTTCTTCTTGTGAGCGAGAATTGGTTTGCTGTCACTTACATTATTATATTCGTTTAGTAATAGAAACATAAAACAAATACAAAAATGTCATAAACATAAACATATATATACACATACACCCACGAACACACACACATACATACTTACATATACACACATACATATATATATATATATATATACACTACCGTTCAAAAGTTTGGGATCACCCAGACAATTTCGTGTTTTCCATGAAAACTCACACTTTTATTTATCAAATGAGTTGCAAAATGTATCGAAAATATAGTCAAGACATTGACAAGGTTAGAAATAATGATTTGTATTTGAAGTATTAATTTTTTTCTTCAAACTTTGCTTTCGTCAAAGAATGCTCCTCTTGCAGCAATGACAGCATTGCAGACCTTTGGCATTCTAGCTGTTAATTTGTTGAGGTAATCTGTTGAAATGTCACCCCACGCTTCCTGAAGCACCTGCCACAAGTTGGATTGGCTTG
This sequence comes from Pseudoliparis swirei, assembly GCF_029220125.1. Lineage (NCBI taxonomy): Eukaryota > Metazoa > Chordata > Actinopteri > Perciformes > Liparidae > Pseudoliparis > Pseudoliparis swirei. The sequence goes on along the minus strand of NC_079394.1, from coordinate 29,661,823 downwards.
ATGGGCACTTCTTGCGGACCATACGGTCAAGCTGCTCCCACAACAGCTCAATGGTTGAGATCTGGTGACTGGCCACTCCATTACAGACAGCAAGCTGCCTGCTTCTTCCCTCAATAGTTCTTGCACAATGTGGAGGTGTGCTTTGGGTCATTGTCCTGTTGGAGGAGGACATTGGCTCCAATCAAGCGCTGCCCACAGGGTATGGCATGGCGTTGCAAAATGGAGTGATAGCCTTCCTTATTTAAAATCCCTTTTACCTGGTACCTCCCACTTTAGCAGCACCAAAGCAGCCCCAGACCGTCACATGACCTCCACCATGCTTGACAGATGGTGTCAGCCACTCTTCCAGCATCTTTTCACCTGTTCTGCGTCTCACAAATGTTCTTCTGTGTGATCCAAACACCTCAAACTTGGATTCATCTGTCCAGAACACCTTTTTCCAATCTTCCTCTGTCCAATGCCTGTGTTCTTTTGCCCATACCAATCTTTTCTTTTCATTGGCCAGTCTCAGATATGGCTTTTTCTTTGCCACTCTGCCTAGAAGGCCAGCATCCCGAGTCTCCTCTTCACTGTCGACGTTGACACTGGCGTTTTGCGGGTACCATTTAAAGAAGCTGCCAGTTGAGGACCTGTGAGGCGTCTATTTCTCAAACTAGAGACTCTAATGTCCTTGTCTTCTTGCTGAGTTGTGCACCGGGGCCTCCCACTTCTCTTTCTGCTCTGGTTAGAGCCCGTTTGTGCTGTTCTCTGAAGGGAGTAGTACACACTGCTGTAGGACATTTTCAGTTTCTTTGCAATTTCTCGCATGGAATAGCCTTCATTTCTAAGAACAAGAATAGACTGGCGAGTTTCACATGAAACTTCTTTTTTTCTGGCCATTTTGAGAGTCTTATCGAACCCACAAATGTGATGCTCCAGATAATCAACTAGCTCAAAGGAAGGCCAGTTTTATAGCTTCTCTCATCAGCAAAACAGTTTTCAGCTGTGCTAACATAATTGCACAAGGGTTTTCAAGGGTTTTCTAATCATCCATTAGTCTTCTAAGGCGATTAGCAAACACAATGTACCATCAGAACACTGGAGTGATAGTTGATGGAAATGGGCCTCTATACACCTCTGGAGATATTTCATTAGAAACCAGATGTTTCCACCTAGAATAGTCATTTACCACATTAACAATGTATAGTGTATTTCTGATTGATTTAATGTTATCTTCATTGAAAAAAACAAAGCTTATCTTTGAAAAATAAGGACATTTCTAAGTGATCCCAAACTTTTGAACGGTAGTGTATATATATATACATAATAAAAATTTAAAAAAGACAACACACACACAAACATACATATATATACACAAATATACACATACATATATATACACAATAAAAAAACACAAAAAGACAACACACACAAACATACATATATATACACAAATATACACATACATACGCATACATACACACATACATACATAACCCCCCCCACCCCAAAAAAACACAATTAAAAAAAACAAATTTACAAGTGCATCATTTACTTTGAGCTCACCTCATTGGCCGTAATCCTGGCTGTTGACCCCCCCTCGACCCCGCCCCCCTAAAACAGGCCTAATGGCGCCCCCGGCCTCCGTGGTTTTACAGGTACATGCGATTAATTGCCGGCGCTATAAATAACGGGCGGCGTGCGAAGCGACAGCTGTTCCGGTTCCTGAAACCTCGCAGATGTGACTCCCATCTGTAAGATTGCATCTCTTCTTCTCCTCTTCTCCTCTTCTTGACTTCATCTCTTCTTCGAGCGTCCGTGTGCAGGCGGCTCGTCTGGTGCCGTTCCCGCGTCCATTCACAAAGCTTTCAACCCCCCCCCACACCCACACACACACACACGCGCACACACACACACACACACACACACACACACACACACATTGATTGAGCCTTCCCATCTGATTACGGAAGACGTTATGGCAGCGGACATTTGTTACGGATTCTACAGATGACACTCAAAGACTCAGGAGGCCACGAGACCAGGACTCAAAGACTCAGGAGGCCACGAGACCAGGACGCAAAGACTCAGGAGGCCACAAGACCAGGACTCAAAGACTCAGGAGGCCACAAGACCAGGACTCAAAGACTCAGGAGGCCACGAGACCAGGACTCAAAGACTCAGGAGGCCACGAGACCAGGACGCAAAGACTCAGGAGGCCACAAGACCAGGACTCAAAGACTCAGGAGGCCACAAGACCAGGACTCAAAGACTCAGGAGGCCACGAGACCAGGACTCAAAGACTCAGGAGGCCACAAGACCAGGACTCAAAGACTCAGGAGGCCACAAGACCAGGACTCAAAGACTCAGGAGGCCACACGACCAGGACTCAAAGACTCAGGAGGACCCGGACCCTGAAGCTGAAGCAGGCGGCCTTGGTCGGTGACAGAGGTCCATCCCGGCTGATGGGGGGTACTGGTACTGCTGGACCGGCACCGAGGGTCCAGGTCCAGACAGAGGCCCGCTACACAACAAGAGCCACACACTCATGACCCACCAGCTTCCTCGTCGGAGCCTCTGAACCCGCGATAACCAATCCAGCGCCGGTATCGGCCTCTCAGATAGCGAGGTCGTCCGGCAGCGACAGCTTTCCCCAAACCGACGGGTTACCCTCCCAACTCTTCTTCACTCGCTTGATTTTCCTTTCTTTCGCCCCGCTGGTGCCGAGCCTGCCGGCCGCCATGAGTCAGACCCAGACGCCGCCACGCCCCTCGAGCCGCCGAGACGACGGAGCCCGACAATGCGTCCTCACTCCCAACGCCCGGACCTTCTGACCCTCTGACGTCGGTTCTGGACGGTCCACTTCAAAGTGACAGTCGTCACAGGAAGTCGGTTCAGGCGACGACATCGCCGAGAGTTTTAGGACGAGGTTAACGGGACGTTTTTTTCCCCGTGAACATTTTTTTCTTCTATTTTTTGGGAGTTGTTCCTGATCCGATGTGAGGTCAAAGGTCAGGGATGTCTATGTGTACAGATTGTAAAGCCCTCTGAGGCAAATTCGTAATTAGTGATATTGGGCTGTACAAAATAAACTGAATTGATTTGACACCATTGGGGGGTGGGGGGGGGAGAGCAGGCAGGCAGCTTCACCGGACCATGTGTTAGACCCACACACAACACACTACGTCTCTGATGGCTGGTTTACAGGCCACGCAAACACACACACACACACACACACAGACAGAGACAGACACACACACACACACACACACACAGAGAGACACACACGCACACACAGACAGAGACACACGCACACACACACAGAGACACACACACACATACATTTTTTAGACATACATCTAAAAAATAAAATAAACTATGAACATATATATTGATTTTATTTGTTTTAACTTAATGACACATTCGTGGACTGCATCCTAACGGGAGTTGGACCGAGGCAGCACATGGACTGCCCGGTTGCCCTGTTGCACGACGGGCTGCAGCATCCCACACCGACTGCACAACACCAACCTGCAGCACCAACAACAACATCAACACCAACAACAACAACAACAGCAGCAGCAGCAGCAGCAGCCGCCTCTGCAGAGCACCGGGATGAGGCCGGTCCGCGGTGGAGACCGGGCTGACCGCCGGGACTCGGCACCTGCCAACAACAGGGCCTCTCACGGGCCAACCCGGTGCGCGGTCCCGCCCCGACCGGCACACAGCCCCGCTGCGGTCTCCACAACCGGCACGGCGTTCACCTCCATCTGAATCCCCCGAGCCGGTTCCCTCCCCCGGTAGCCACTCCTCAAACAGGCAACACACGGAGCCGCGACACAATACGCCGCCGCCGCCCCCCAGCGCGCGCGCGCTTGTCCTCCCTCCCGGTTCACATCGCAGCCGCTACGGAGCCGTTTCCCTCCCGCTCCGCGTGCCCCGCGCCGCCGGCGAGGCGGCGGACAGCGAGCCGGTGCTCCGAGTGGCGCTCGGCGGAGGACTCACCGGCCTGGGCTGGAGGTCCGCTCCGCCGCTGACACACCGTCCTCCATCTTCCCTGTAGCGGCTGCCGTCTGTCCGTGTGTGCACGCGCGCGCGGGCGCGTGTGCGTATGTGTGCGTGTTCGCCAGCCTCCCTCCCAGCCCCTCCTCCCTCCCTCCGTCACACAAAAAGCAATTTTTTATTTTGTATTTTAATTTGGCATTATTACATGACTGTTACAAAAAGATAAGTTAGAAAAACATATTTTAGTCATTTAAATGTCACAATAAAGGCTTCCCCCCCCCCCACTTTTTACTTTATTTTTTTAATTTTAATTTTAGCATTATTATTTTTAAATGGCTTTCACACAAAGAAAATATTTAGAAAAAAAACATATTTTACTCATTTAAAGATTCAATTGCATTTTATCTGGTGATAAAACACCCCCAAAAAATATGTATAAAAATAAATTGCCCTTTGGACAGGCACGTGCACAGATAGACCCCTCGTGGTGCTCAAGCTCCTCCCCCTTTTGCCCTGGATGAGAAAAGTGCCCTTTCTGCTGGAGACACATTTTTTTCTTTATTAATACGTATTGAAGAATAAAAGATACTCTCTCTGTCATCAATTCCCCCCAAATGTGTTTGGATATCTGACGGGGCTTTTGTTTGAGTTCTTGTGAGAACTTCCCCCCGGTCCCGGCCGCGCCCCTTTATTAAATGGCATTTTTCGCTCCTATCATTTTGTAAATGAAAATAAATAGTAATTGTTAATATAAAACATGTCATGTGATGCGTTTTCAAAAGGTCGCCGTGTGGACGCCGATGATGCTGAAACGCTCGTGTAGATGTAGTCCGAGCAATGTGGTCATTTATCAATTTAAAGAAGCAGATTTAAACGAGCCATCAGTAGATTCAAGAAAAAGTCCTTACAACACGACAATAAACAAAAGTATGGGAACAGTAATTATATTATATTATATCTTCAGACAAAGACATCTGTAAATGTAATATCATGAATAATTTAAAACTATAATCTATTTTACAGGCAGATCAGGGGGTGAAAAGGGTGAGAGGGGAGGAGGATAGCGGGGGTTCTATAGGTCCTCCATTCTGACACCAAGTCAGTGATCGGGCCCTATAATACTATAATAATAGTAATATTGTGTATAATATGGTCATTCATGAACCAACTTCCTTTTTTTGTTGTTGGCGTGAACAAGTCTTCAAGTCTTGAGCTCTGCTGAGCCATGAGTCTGGTCCTGAGTCTGTTCCGGTTCCAGTCTGTTCTGCCTCTACCTGGTCATGATCTTCTATACCATACCTGCCATAAATATCATGATACAATACCATAAAAACAGTATACCATAAATACGATACTGGTATATTTATCTATAATAGTAATAAATAAAATATCTGTATGGTTCACTTTTTACCAACTTTTTCAACACTTAACAAATAGCAGTAATATTAGTATTAATACAGCAAGATATTAATGAAACTACATGGAGCCATCATAGCATTGATCATTGATGATACACTATGAGGCCGTTAGTCTCTGACCAGAGGATACAGAGTTCATCAGGAAGAGCAGCTGTAGAGTTACACAACTTTACAGACTGAACTTAAACATTTCACTTCTGGCATCTTTTTATTTTTTTATTTTTAAAGCCGAAAATTCTAACGCCTCGCTGTGGCGCTGCTGCAGACAGCTTGACATGAGAGCACGGCTGATCGCTCTTTTAATTAAGTATTGAGACTAAAAATATGCTAAATCACATCGCCTTAACCTACGGTTTGTTAGCAGCGCCACAGCAGCAGAAGTAGCGTCTAACATTCAAGCTAACCTAAACCACCAAACGCTGAAGATATCTTGACGCTGATTGGCGGCGCGACACGTTCGAGACGCTATCGCCCATCAAAGATGTTTTATTGCGAAGAGCAACACTTCACATTTTCTCCGTGTCCCACTCAATCTCATAAACGTACCCCAAAACAAAAACTCTTCGGATCTACACGATTCACGTAAGTCACCTATTTTGGTTTCAAAACGGCGAATTTCGCCGAAAGGTGAGGGATTCTCATGCCTGATTTTAGCAACACTTTGCCCTTAAAGAACCGCACAATTAAAACTAGGAAGACGTTCCTTTATCCCAGGTGAGCTTTATTTCCTTGGTAAGCATATGACAAACACTGAAAGTGCAGATAAAAGACTTTACCGATATAAATAAACAGAAAATCAATGAGATGCTAGGGATTATTCGCGGAGGACATTCCCTCCGCTGAAGTAAACTCGAGAATAAATTAGAAGAAGAACAAAAAACAGAAGCTACAATATTCTTTTTAAAAGCTTGTTGAACCTCTTGGAAACAAACATTTCTGCATAGATAGTCTTGTATTCAAAGTTTGTGTTCTAGGTCTGCAAGGTTGTTAAAATCCCCCCCCCCCCATACAGTTCTGATACTCGCCCGTTCCCGATAGACAAACCCAAAGAATACGTGGCTCAAAAAGATTCAGGATTATCTTTGACCACGTCCACAGTGATTCTGAGGTGATGAAGCGTCATAACTCGTGGAACGTCGTAGATCCTCAGAGGACGACGTGCTAACGGCTACATGGAAGCACACGGACAGTGTGATGGGTCATGGAGGACAGCAAGCCTGTGCACAGGGGCCACCAGAACCGTCACCTCGTGGTCAAGGAAGCAGCCAATGAGGCGACCCGATCGTACCTCTATATACAGCTGTGATGGCGCCCCAAACTTCATCAAGGGCCCGCCGACGGGACGCCAATGGAAGGCTAACTGGACACCAATGGGACGCCAATGGGAGGCTAACTGGACGCCAACGGGACCCAAATGGAAGGCCAACTGGACACCAATGGGACCCCAATGGAAGGCCAACTGGACTCGAATGGAAGGCCAATGGGACCCCAATGGAACCCCAATGGAAGGCCAATGGAACCCCAATGGAAGGCCAACTGGACTCGAATGGAAGGCCAATGGGACCCCAATGGAAGGCCAACGGGACCCCAATGGAACCCCAATGGAAGACCAATGGAACCCCAATGGAAGGCCAATGGAACCCCAATGGAAGGCCAACAGGACCCCAATGGAAGGCCAACGGGACCCCAATGGAAGGCCAACGGGACCCCAATGGAAGGCCAACGGGACCCCAATGGAAGGCCAACGGGATGCCAACGGGACCCCAATGGAAGGCCAACGGGACCCCAATGGAAGGCCAATGGGACCCCATTGGAAGGCCAACTGAACCCCAATGGGACCCCAATGGAAGGCCAACGGGACCCCAATGGAAGGCCAACGGGACCCCAATGGAAGGCCAACTGGACCCCAATGGGACCCCAATGGAAGGCCATGGTAGTAATGGCTCATGTTTCCATGGCTACACTGATACGTCGCGTGCGTCCTCTCGCGCGCTGTTGGCGACATCCATCGTCTAAAACTGAACTAAATGGAACTACGACAAACTCTCAACTTCTTAAATTCAGAAACTTCGCAGCACAATTTTAAACCAAATTCAGAAATTGCCTCTGCCGTTCACCACCGTACACGTTTTCTTTTCAGAAATAAGGTTGCGACTCGCAAAGGGGGAGGGGCTTCACCTCTTGTTTGAAGGGACGGACTGTGCAGCTTCAGCATGTCACAACTTCTTCCAAAGAGCGTTCTATCAATCGTTCCTCAGCAAAAGAAAAGAAAAGCACGATGTAGACATGGACCTTCTAAACAGAAAGAAGTCAGAACATCGACTGCCTGGCACCAAACGGTCCAAAGTGCCGCTCAGTTCTCGGCTAACGGGTGAAGTAGAAACGGCGGCTGCGTAGCACCAGTGAATGACTCCGCCCTTCAAAGTCCACCATCAGCACCCTGAGTTCGTGCTTCAGGGTTAGCGGAAGGTAAGTCAGCAGGGTTTTGACCTTTGACCTGTTGTTTAGCCGACGACTAGTTTGGTTTTTTGGCTTTCGGTTGCAAGCTCCTGGCAATGAGCGACACAGTCGGGACTCGCTGGTTGACCGGTGGAGACCCGAGCCTTTAGAAACGTGAGCGCCTTCAGACATTTAAAGGAACAGGAGTCTGGCTGAAGACCTGCCGCTGCAGCCCGACTGCATTTGAAACACATTCATCAAAAAGGTTTGGAATGTGAAGTGATGTGATGGTTTTTTTGAATGAGAAATATTTTATCAAAGCATTAAAGGGGAATAATAACCCACAATGTCTTTTAACAATGTCCAAAAATATGAATAAACATGAACAACTCTCCAAAATCCAAGAAACTAGAGCGCTAGAAGTCATCAAGTCCAAAATCTGAGAGACAGTGAGAGTAAATTTAATGGATTGATATTTCCTATCGACAATCTTCGGAGCTTTAAATGGAACAGGATCGTCACTCGATTACTTTCTGGTTTAAATAAATAAATAATATATTTTTTACATTCAATACAAAAACATATTTATTGCCATCAATAGAGACAAACCTGTTCGGGCCAATGGTAGCTAGCTAATGTTCCCTCGGACACAAAAGATATATATATAATCACAAAATCTATTTAAAAAATATATATATCACAAAATATATCATAAAAAAAAAAAAAAAGATTATTTGTGATATATTTTGTTCCGTTTATATATATATATATAGATTTTGTGTCTCCAAGGGAACATTAGCTAGCTAACATTGACCCGAACAGATTTGTCTCTATTGATGGCAATTAATATGTTTAAGTATTTAATGTACCCTTTTGGCATAACGCCCCACCAGTGGTTGAGAAAAGCTGAAACTAAACTCACGAGGGTAAATAAACAAACAAACTATTCATACTTGATGACATTTAAAGTTTGGACGAGCGGCTCATGATCACAAATACTGACGGCGCTCCATGAGGACAACAGAGTGGACTTCTTCCGTTGGGTGGAGTTCCCCTTTAATGCATTCTAATAGTTTTCTATTAATTCCAAAGAGCCAATAAAATACAAGATAATGACGTAAATGGAAGTTAGCGTATTAAAACTCAACTCATCACTTGCATATTTGTATGCAACAATTTGAATCGGAATTCATTTTTTCTTCACTCCACCTAAAAACGCCCCTCCTTGTTTTTAACGCGTTTGAATTTAATTGCTTCTTCTTTTTTTGTTGCATTCGATACCAATCAATCAACTTTTAGCATCAAGAGTCAACTCTGCTCCGCAAAGTCATTGCCCCGCCCCTCCTGTGCCAGTGAGCGTCCGACATATGTGAACAGGAAGTGAGTACGACGTGGAGATGTGAAAACATTTCGTCGTTGTATAAAGCGGTGGCCCGTTGACCCCGTTGACCCCGTTCGGACCCCCGGATCAAGAGAATCTACCAACGGACCCGGTTGTGCAGATTTCCATTCTGAAGGGGGTCCGGGCTCAGACTCCAGAGGATGAAAACTGACCCCTCACTCTCCAGGACCCCCGACCTCTCTGCTCACGTCAGGAGAACGGGGGACAGGGTACCACGCTGCCCCCCGGTGGCTAAAGTCAGCACTGCATCACGAGCAGTTTAAAGTCGGCGCTACAGGAAGCTGATCCGAAATCCGGGTCTAAAGGCGACCAGCGGGGTTTAACTGTTCTCCCCCCCCTCAAGGCTGGTGGCCGATGACGGTGTCCAACCACTTCCTGTACGCCAGGGCGAAGCGTCTCTGCTCGGGGTTCGAGCAGCTGTCCAGGATCCCGCTCACGAAGCCGTGCTCGGCGGGCAGGGCGGGGGGGGCGCCGCGCTTCAGCCGCTTGCTGCCGCGCGGGTCCGGCAGGGAGGCGTCGTCCACCTCCATCGCCTCGCCCGCCCGCCTCTGTCCATTCACGCTCTCCTTCGCCGCCGCCGCCGCCACCCCCCCGCTCGGAGCGCCGGCCTCCGGCGGCCCCGGGTCGCCGTTGTCGAGGCGGTCTGGCTCGCTGCCGCGGTGCCGCTGGTGCCCCCCCCTCCAGTGGTGCCATAAGTAATAGACATGCCGCCTAGAAAAAATAACAATAGATACGTTTTAGAAATGTTCTCGGGCTCCGACACAAGGAAAGATTTCTGGCCAGAAACTGATTTAAATTTAAATTATAGTGGAAAAATCTCTTTTATTTCCAAGATTGAATCCAAAACTTTGGAGATTCTCTAAAAAAAAATGTACATAGACGTGTTCTTGTTCACAGAAATGCTTATTCCTGACTGATCATAACTTTTATAATCAGGAATCATTACAACTCATTTATCATTGTATTTGTTAGTAAGGCTCATAACACAATTATTCCCCGAGAAACATAAATAGACAATTTAAAAAAAGGGGAACATGGCTTATCTAGCATATTTATATATTATTATAATATATATATATATATAATATTTAAGTGAGTCACTTCACTCAAGTTATTTGAATTTATTAAATCAACTCAAAATCCAATCTGAATGTGTTTTGGCATCAATAATTTTGCCTCTAAGTTTCACACTGACGGACCCAGCAGGACACTTCTTGAATTATTGGATAAATCTCCTAAGGTACATTCCACCACTTCTATTGGCAGATCTGAAGAAACCCACAGCCCCTTAAACCACCAACGAAGAAGAGCAATAAAACCAGATCTCGCTGCAGCAGGAGATCTAGTTTTATTGAACAGAGCGCAAACAGACAAACACTCGACAGCATTTTGACTCCTTCCCGCTCACCTGTGACTCCACAGAGTCTCGTGGCCAGGGAAGGACTGGATGAGGTCAGAGCACAGCTCCACCTCCTGGTGGAAGAGTTGAAGGACCGCGGTGGAGCTGATCTGCTTCTCTTCCTCGTCCTCCTCTTCCTCCTCCGAGCCAGAGAGCTCGCCATTGGCCGGGTCGTGGTGTGGGGGGGAGGGGCTGCTCTGGTGCTGGGGTGAACTGGTGGTGGAAGCTGGAGTCTGGGAGATCAGCTCCTTGAGGAGGAACTGGCGGTAGTGGAAGCCGCTGTGGTCCGACACGTGCATGGAGACCCAGAGGCGCATCGAAGAGAGCTCGTCATGAAACACCTGGAGAACAGAGGACATATATATATACACAAATATATACACACACATTATTACAGCTCGTCATGAAACACCTGGAGAACAGAGGACATATATATATATATATATATATACAAATATATACACACACATTATTACAGCTCGTCATGAAACACCTGGGAGGAGAACAGAGGATAGATATATGTATATATATATATACACATACATACATATACAGGACTGTCTCAGAAAATTAGAATATTGTGATAAAGTTCTTTATTTTCTGCAATGCAATTAAAAAAACAAAAATGTCATGCATTCTGGATTCATTACAAATCAACTGAAATATTGCAAGCCTTTTATTCTTTTAATATTGCTGATTATCACAGCTTAAGAAAACTCAAATATCCTATCTCTAAATATTAGAATATCATGAAAAAGTATACTAGTAGGGTATTAAACAAATCACTTGAATTGTCTAATTAACTCGAAACACCTGCAAGGGTTTCCTGAGCCTTGACAAACACTCAGCTGTTATAAATCTTTTTTTTTTACTTGGTCTGAGGAAATATTAACATTTTATGAGATAGGATTTTAGAGTTTTCTTAAGCTGTAAGCCATAATCAGCAATATTAAAAGAATAAAAGGCTTGCAATATTTCAGTTGATTTGTAATGAATCCAGAATGCATGACATTTTTGTTTTTTTAATTGCATTACAGAAAATAAAGAACTTCATCACAATATTCTAATTTTCTGAGACAGTCCTGTATATATACACAAATATATACACACACATTATTACAGCTTGTTATGGAATGTGTGTGTGTTTGTATATATACATATATATTTATTAAATGTATTTGTGTATATATATATATATTTTATATATATATATGTAATTGTGTGTATATGTATATATATATATATTTATAAACACACACATATATATATATAATTGAATATTTTAGAACTTTCAGAGATCCCGGTTTGCCTCTTCTTTGTTTGCCGCCGACACCGATCGATGATCCTTGATCATCTGTATATTTCTCAGCGACACGACATTTCACTGGATTACATGCAAACACATTATGACAACGTGATAATCTAACTTGGCGCGATACTACTTTTCAGCGGTCGTCAGTAAAACTTTATTTCCTCCGTGTGACGACCGGCACGAGAGCACAGGCTCCCGAGCCGTTCACGAGTCGACGCAGCAGCGGCCCCCGGCTCTCGCCCTACCTTGACGTTCCCGTTGGCCATGTGCCGCAGCACCCAGACGCGGTGCGACCAGGCGTTGTAGTTGCTGGGGTAGCGGCCGGCGGCGTCGGAGCACACCTTTATCTCCTGGTGGAGCGTCCGGGCCAGGTGCTCGCCGGGCCGCGGGCTCCGGTGCTTACGGCCCGCGGTGGAGGACTGACCCAGGATCTGCTGCAGCACCCAGCGTCTGCAGGAAGGGAGGGGGGGGGGGGAGGACAACGGCTGTCAAAAGACATGTTTGTCTTCATAGCACCAGGTGGTGGCAGGAAGGTGAAGCTTGAATGAGCGCAAAGACCCCATGAGACAGGACGCTGAAGCAGAGCGGCGCTAAGCAGCTTATATTTATATTAAATCTGGTTGGATCTAGATTGGAGTAGTTGGTGTGTGTGAGAGAGAGCGAGAGAGAGAGAGAGAGAGAGAGAGAGTGAGAGAGTTCAGAATACGAATATTGTAAAAAAAAAAATGAAGGAATTTAACACAACTACTGCCTCCCCCTCCCACACCCAGGGGTGATGATGATGGGAGGAGCTTCAGGTGGAACGTCAGGTACAGGTATATATATATATAAATATTTATATATATAAAAATATATATATATATTTTGAAATATATATTTTATTAAACATTTTTTAAATATATATACATAATATATATATACACATTTATATATTTATGTATAAATATATATAAATAAATATATGCTTGATAATGCAGCATATTTTATTAGTAGATTTATATTTTGTTAGCCACCTCACTTCCTTCTTGCGCAATACCGGCTGGTAAAGAGAAAGTTTATTCATCAACCGTCCTGGCTTCAGGGCGTTAGTTGCGTGGTGTGCAGCGGTACCAAAAAGGTGCAGAAAAAGTTTGCCGTTTGAGCTAGCTCATCTTCTTTTTTTGGTTTTACTTGTATCATTTTCTTTTACTTAATTACGGGGCGGGTTGCAGCAAACTGTTACCGGTGGATCCACGTCTCGGGGCTCTTGGGGAACTTGGTGAGGGCCAGCTTGCCCAGGTAGAGGTCCTTCTCCGGGCTGAGGGCTCCGCACAGCAGCAACTCCTTCCTGCAACGACACGCGGCGCGTCAGAGCTGCGGCGCACAACCGGAGACGCCGAGCGGCGCGCTCGAGGACAACGGCCGCGAACGGCCGGCATCCACGAGCGCCAACATCTCTGTGGCCGCGGCGACCGGGCGCGCCCGTACCTGACGTTCCATGCGGTGGTGAAGTCCGGGTTCAGCAGCAACAGGGTGCAGGTGATATCCGCCAAGGCTGAGGGACACACGGCTGGTTTAATATTGTGGATGTCACATGATCACATGACACAGGAACAACAACAACAAAAACAACAGGAACAACACGTGTCACTTGCTTTCTAAGTGATCCCAAACTTTTGAACGGTAGTGTATACAGGACTGTCTCAGAAAATTAGAATATTGTGATAAAGTTCTTTATTTTCTGTAATGCAATTAAAAAAACAAAAATGTCATGCATTCTGGATTCATTACAAATCAACTGAAATATTGCAAGCCTTTTATTCTTTTAATATTGCTGATTATGGTTTACAGCTTAAGAAAACTCTAAAATCCTATCTCATACAATTTTAATATTTCCTCAGACCAAGTAAAAAAAAAGATTTATAACAGCTGAGTGTTTGTCAAGGCTCAGGAAACCCTTGCAGGTGTTTCGAGTTAATTAGACGATTCAAGTGATTTGTTTAATACCCTACTAGTATACTTTTTCATGATATTCTAATATTTAGAGATAGGATATTTGAGTTTTCTTAAGCTGTAAACCATAATCAGCAATATTAAAAGAATAAAAGGCTTGCAATATTTCAGTTGATTTGTAATGAATCCAGAATGCATGACATTTTTGTTTTTTTAATTGCATTACAGAAAATAAAGAACTTCATCACAATATTCTAATTTTCTGAGACAGTCCTGTATATATATTTTGAAATATATATTTTATAAAAATTTTTTTTTTATATATATAGATTTTATATATATACACTACCGTTCAAAAGTTTGGGATCACTTAGAAATGACTTTATTTTTCAAAGAAAAGCACTGTTTTTTCAATAAAGATAACATTAATCAGAAATACACTCTCTACATTGTTAATGTGGTAAATGACTATTCTAGGTGGAAACGTCTGGTTTCTAATGAAATATCTCCAGAGGTGTATAGAGGCCCATTTCCATCAACTATCACTCCAGTGTTCTGATGGTACATTGTGTTTGCTAATCGCCTTAGAAGACTAATGTCTGATTAGAAAACCCGTGCAATTATGTTAGCACAGCTGAAAACAGTTATGCTGGTGATATAAGCTATACAATTGGCCTTCCTTTGAGCTTGAAGTTTGTAGAACAAAATTAATACTTCAAATATTAATCATTATTTCTAACCTTGTCAATGTCTTGACTATATTTTATATTCATTTGATAAATAAGTGATTTTTCATGGAAGACACGAAATTGTCTGGGTGATCCCAAACTTTTGAACGGTAGTGTACATATAAATATATATATAAATATGTATATTAAAAAATATATATATATTTTGAAATATATATTTTATTTAAAAAAATGTAAATATATATATATTTACATTATACATATTTAAATATATATATATATGCTTAATAATACAGCATATGTTATTAGTACATTTACATTTTGTTTTAAGAATATGAATCTTCAAAGAAGCCTAACCAGTAACTAATAAAGTCAAACCAGTGTGGTTGAGCAGCCTAAACATTCTTAGATCCATTCAACAAGAATCATAAAGTTCTTCATTTCCCTCTCAAAGGGCATCAGATCGATGCATTTAACCTCAACATGTGCACTTCCTCTCCCACAGTCGTCTCACTAAATCCTGTGGACTGTCCAGACTTTCATTTTCTGAACAGTCCAACATTATGTTACAGGCGGTCGTAACGTCTGCCTGCGGCGCCGTGGCGGCGGATTACCTTCCCGGTCCAGCCAGAGCTTGCGCTGGCGGTAGAGCAGCAGCTTGTTGTGGACGGACGGCAGCAGGAACTTGACGCACCAGCTCTCCACGCCCAGCTTGTTCTCCAGCAGCACGATGGGACTGCGGTTGTAGCGCGCCTCCGGACACGGGATCACGCCGACCTCATCGCTGAGGGCGGAGCAGACGGCGGGGGGGCGGATCACGGAAGAAGTGATCTTGTAACGCGACGCGTCGCATCATCGTGAACATCCAGACATTTACGGTCCTCAGACATCCCAAGAGGCTCTGAGGTCTACGGTCAATATTCTAGATTTACCACCTTTCCCTCGCAGTCGTTATGGAGGAGATCCAGAGGCTCGAGGTCCTGAATGAGGCTCATGCTTTGGGCCCCGACTCCACAGAGCATCCATTACACCAACAAGAGGGACACTGAGCTCCATCTCCTCTCTCCTTAAGGACGCTTAGGATACACTGAGCACCTCTCTCCTCTCCTCTCTCCTTATGGACGCTTAGGATACACTGAGCTCCTCTCTCCTCTCCTCTCTCCTTATGGAGGCTTAGGATACACTGAGCACCTCTCCTCTCCTCTCTCCTTATGGACGCTTAGGATACACTGAGCACCTCTCTCCTCTCCTCTCTCCTTATGGACGCTTAGGATACACTGAGCACCTCTCCTCTCCTTATGGAGGCTTAGGATACACTGAGCACCTCTCTCTCTCCTCTCTCCTTATGGACGCTTAGGATACACTGAGCTCCTCTCTCCTTATGGACGCTTAGGATACACTGAGCACCTCTCTCCTCTCCTCTCTCCTTATGGACGCTTAGGATACACTGAGCTCCTCTCTCCTCTCCTCTCTCCTTATGGACGCTTAGGATACACTGAGCTCCTCTCTCCTCTCCTCTCTCCTTATGGACGTTTAGGATACACTGAGCTCCTCTCTCCTCTCCTCTCTCCTTATGGACGTTTAGGATACACTGAGCTCCTCTCTCTCTCCTCTCTCCTTATGGACGCTTAGGATACACTGAGCTCCTCTCTCCTCTCTCCTTATGGACGCTTAGGATACACTGAGCTCCTCTCTCCTCTCCTCTCTCCTTATGGATGACTTCATCTCTCCATCACACATTATTAACTCTGCTTCCTCCCCAGAGTCTTTGTGACTTCACGTCTCATCGGGTCATTGGACCTGGCCGGGTCGGATGCCTCCTGTCATGGTCCTGCTGATGTGTAATTTGTGATATTGGGCGATATAAAATGAATTGAATTGAACCTCCGATCCTCTGGTTCAGGAGGACGCCTCTGCTCTGCCACTGAGCCCTCCTGAATTAAACTGAATGTATATATATGTATGTGTCCTTAATTACATAACCAAGAGTGTGTTGACAGTGAAGTCTCACTGGAAACACACAGCCGTGACGTCAGCTGGGCGAAAGCCTCAAGATGCGTTCACGGACCCCGACAGCCGGACGTCGCTGGCCCTCTCCCGAGGGCCTGAAGCAGCAGGAGGACCCGCCTGAGAGGACGACGTGTCGTTCACAGGGCGATGAATGCCTGCATTAAGGCGCTGGTGCTCGTGGAACGAGCCGCGTGTAGCTTCACGTCGTCCCGCGAGCTGACAAACAGTTTCACTGTATTTAGGTTTTTAACACGGAAATACAACCCGCGAGTGAGCGACTATAAACCGTTTCCTCTGGCTTTAAAGGCGCATAAACAAGACGCACGAGCCGGGCCGGCTAGCTAAACTGTCAACTTTCCCCGGACCGCTGTGCCTCCAGGTTATAGTCCGAGCCCACGCCGCTGAAAGGCTGCTTCAGAGCCGCCGGCGGCTGCGGGTCTCCCCGCGTGAGACGGACTCCTCTCCAGTCTGTCGCGGCCGACGATACTCACATGTTGGGGTTCTTCTTGAAGGCGTTGGTGATGTCTTTGACAACTCTCTGGACCAAGACGTCCACCTCCTCCTCCGACTCCGCCATCTTTTTTGGCACCCAGTGACGTAACGCGGACCAAAAAGTGTTTCCGGGTACAAAAAAACAATACTACGGAAGCCCGGAAAGACCTTTGGCAAAGTCATCGCGAAGGGTGATTTAACTATTTTGAAACGCGGCTGTTTTGCTATGGAATATTTATGTGTCAATAATATATATACACTACCGTTCAAAAGTTTGGGATCACTTTGAAATGACTTTATTTTTCAAAGAAAAGCACTGTTTTTTCAAGAAAGATAACATTAAATTAATCAGAAATACACTCTCTACATTGTTAATGTGGTAAATGACTATTCTAGGTGAAACGTCTGGTTTCTCATGAAATATCTCCAGAGGTGTATAGAGGCCCATTTCCATCAACTATCACTCCAGTGTTCTGATGGTACATTGTGTTTGCTAATCGCCTTAGAAGACCAATGTCTGATTAGAAAACCCGTGCAATTATGTTAGCACAGCTGAAAACAGTTATGCTGGTGATATAAGCGATACAACTGGCCTTCCTTTGAGCTTGAAGTTTGTAGAACAAAATTAATATTTCAAATATTAATCATTATTTCTAACCTTGTCAATGTCTTGACTATATTTTATATTCATTTGATAAATAAAAGTGTGATTTTTCATGGAAGACACGAAATTGTCTGGGTGATCCCAAACTTTTGAACGGTAGTGTATATACATCTATCTATATATATATACATTTATATATATATATATATATATACTTCATAATGAGTTATAGTTTCGAGAACATTCAGCCCCATGAATTTAGCCTGATTAAGCCACTTGTTGGCAGCCGCCTTTATTTATGTAAATCTTCAAAGATCACGAGGCATTCACCAATATATTTGATATCGTCGATCAAAACATTAGAAGCTTGTGTTAACCACAGACCTCGTTACATCTAAAGAAAAAGAACATTAAACCCCCATTGACTTGGGGGCCAGAAGTTTGCAATGTAAACTCACTTCTGGGTTTTAGGTCTAATTCCTGCAGCGCTCCATCGGACACAAACAAGTTCCCTGGTTGCTTATCCAGCCTTTCTCAAATAACATGCAGATGGTCATTATCTCTTTCGAAATTCACATTTAGTGTTGACAATAATATGTCTGGCCCTCGTCTTTGGTCCCATTTATCAATGAAAACATAACCTTCCAGGAGGGGGCGCTATGAGGCCAACCATAAACAACAGTTCATAAACAACAGTTTCCAATGCATCAGCTGTCCCGAATTATTCCATCTCCCTCCTGCAGTTGATCTTTTTGTTAATTCTTTTGTGATGAATAAAAAGAGAAAGAAAGAATTTCCCAGATGAAACACTTCACTGAAGATAAGATATACAAACAAAAATAAATAAACAGTGTGTGGGACAGCGAATAGCTCGACAGTCTCTCATCACCTCCCCCACCTGAAACTCAGCAAAGGCTGCGACTTCACTTTCAAACAACCTTACATAAGAGATGGCGAGCATCTGTGGAAAAAGTGTGTTATCGTGTGGGAACCACGGCGGAGGGGGGGGGGGGGGGGCCCGTCTGCAACCGTCTCATCTATCGATTCAACATGTTTCCTCCCAATGCCGTCAGCAATAAAAAGCATTACAAAATAATTAAAAACAGAACGCATCTCTCTTCCATGGTGTGAATTGTGCCCCCAGGTTTCCATGTTGGAGTCGATGTCCTCCCAGATATATCATCCTGTTCCAAGTTGTAATGTCACCTGTTTAATATGTTCCGTTATCTTTGGGAAGTTTTCCCTTATTGTAATCAATAGACTCAGTGTTTGTTTGATTGTAAAGCTCGTGGGTCAAATTATTTATTTTTTTGCTTCACAAATTGATTCTTAAATCCACTGAGCAATAAACACTTGGGGAATATGGTTATTTGCTCTCCCTTCCCAGTGCCAGACTCTGGAGGACTCTTCCTCCTGCTGGACCAGCTGTGTTTTGTTTGGGTCCTCGTCTGACTTCAGAAAGTGATCCAATACAAATGGCTCGAGTTACCCACGGCGCGTTGACGACGGCGAGCTTTACAAAAACTTATTGCAGCTTTAACGAATGCTGATTTTTTTTTAATGGTGTGCATGTTGACAGTACAGCATTTTTTTTTTAAAGTGTGACTTATACAGAAGTGACACCCCAAGAGCCCTAACAAGGGGACTCAAAGAAGCCAGTGAGAAGCATATCACAGACTTTGCTTATAATGCCCATATAATAAATGTTTTAGCTTTGGTCACTTTTTCCAGACCTCCACAAACCATGAGGTAGAGAGAGGGGTGGTCTCAGCCAGGTCCAATGGACCCTATGAGACGTGAAGACTCTGGGGAGGAAGTAGTCAAGTGTGATGGAAAGATGTAAATTCATCCAAAAGGAGAGCGAAGAGGAGATGGGTGCTCAGTGTATCCTAAAATGTCACCCAGCAGCCTATTTAGGGGCTGGACAGTATTTCTGGTGCCAGTTGACAGACATCACCCTCATCTCTTGTGGGGCTGAAGACACCTACAGATGGGAGACTGATGAGGCCTTAATGTCAAAGACTGATAGGCAATTCTATAATGCAGAGTCCATCCTCTGCTCCTCAGTCTGGTATCATTCACTCTGCTGAGGGAGTCTTATCCCTCCACGACTTGTTCTCTATGACAGTTAAGAAGGATCGACGCCAACCGCTCACCCTGGACACAAAGACATTCCCTTCCCTCTGGCAGGAGGCTGTGATCCAGCAGGACCAAGACCTCGAGCCACAACCACGGCTTCTTCACATCTGCCGTTGTGGTAAATAACACCTGGGATCCCCACTGACAGTACAAACAATGCCAAAGTGCCAATAGTTTTTCAACCCAATAGTGCACTTTCAAAGTTTAAACTGTGAGACTAGACCTGAAGATTGGGATAAACTGCCCGTTAGCCGCAACCACAATGCAACATGGGTAAAATAAAAAGACCAAAATGAAAATCAGATAAGCACAACTTTATTGTTCTTTCAGGATAGTCATGGTAAAGCTGAAGATCTGGAGACACAAAAGCAGCAAGGTCAAAATTTGACAAAATCAATGCAAAAACAGTAAAAGTATTACCTTTCAAGTAGCTCACTGGCCGTTGATGGGTTGGTTAGAGATGTGCGGGCCAACCGGCCTAGGAGGAAACACGACCTCTCCAGGAGTGTAGTGGGTTTTGGAGAAATGGCGTCTTCCATTCCAGTAGCCTGAGCGAGATCTCAAAATGTAGACCGGGTCTATGTTTGACACGTCAGTGAACACAGGCTGAGGGCGTTCCTGCTCCCCTTCACTATAATACTCAAGGCCATCGTCACCGCCTGCAGACATGGAGTTGGAGAAAGACGATCCAGTGCCAACATAACCTCCACCTGCAGACCCAAAAACGCCCCCAGCATCCTGCCCAGCGGGCAAGAGGTCGACGTTAGCTCCCAACGCGGTGTGGGACTCTCTTGGGAAGCTTGAGGGAGAAGACCAGCGTCCGGAGACGCCGGCTTCAGCAGTGCCGAAGCCGCCGGGGTAAGGACTGCCGAAGCCTGCTGGAACATAACAATCAATTCTGTTTTCAAAGTAAAGTTACCAGACATGAATATGGACATAAATGTGCATTCTGTTGACTGCCAACGTTACCTTTCCATGTAGGGAGACAAGTTACACTGCTGATCAACAGGCATGAAATCCACAACATCCTGCAGACACAACCATGTTCAGATCAGCCGACTGAGAGAAGGCAACTCAAACCACTTCAGAGGAACATCTGATAACTTACCTCAGAGACAACACCCAAAGAACAGCCATGGTGATAACACTAGAGAGTCACTGCTATGCTCCTCACTGGGCTGAGCGCTCATTAAAAAGGATCCTCACAGCTGATCATTGATTGCTGATTGGGATCAGCTGCTGGCCGGGTGGGAGGAGGCGGTCCCAAGAACTGAGCTCCCAGTAAACGTCTTGAGGCCGTTTCTCAATTCCAAGTACACTGAGTACAGAGTTGTGTTCTTTTGGGGTCTGGACTTGGGAGTTTGGTCTTGGTGTTTAATTTAATCCTGACAATTTAGGCTTAAATTAAAAGAACAACACAACCATCAATACAAAAAAAAACATCAGCAGTCTTATTAAACACTTTGACAATAAGTAAGAGGGATGGACATATTCCTCTATTTCCTGTTTCAAAAGAAGAGTATCTTTACCAGGGGATGAAACACGTCATGTGAAATATGTGTGGGCCCTGCAGAATATACCCAGAACTCCCTATGGAAACATATTACTCATCTTGATATGGTTATATTCAAAATACATCACATCCCGACGACTCAAAGTTTGCTTCTGCTTACTGAATAAAATAATTGTATTCTTCAGGCAAGACATGTTGCTGTTGAATTCTTTTCCGCACTATTCTTCAATGCCGTGAGAACCACAATCTAAATGATATTGTATTGAGTCAGATGTCTCAATACCTGGGCAAATAAGACCAAAACTATCTCTATCTGCATAGAGGGAAGTGACAATATTCTTGAATGGACACTATACATTTAGCGGTTAATATCATGGAGTGAAAGTCTCAAGACGTTTACTGGGAGCTCTGTTCTTGGGACCGCCTCCTCTCACCCGGCCAGCAGCTGATCCCAATCAGCAATCAATTATCAGCTGTGAGGATCCCTTTTAATGAGCGCTCAGCCCACTGAGGAGCATAGCAGTGACTCTCTAGTGTTATCACCATGGCTGTTCTTTGGGTGTTGTCTCTGAGGTAAGTTATCAGATGTTCCTCTGAAGTGGTTTGAGTTGCCTTCTCTCAGTCGGCTGAACTGAACATGGTTGTGTCTGCAGGATGTTGTGGATTTCATGCCTGTTGCTCAGCAGTGTAACTTGTCTCCCAACACGGAAAGGTAACGTTGGCAGTCAACAGAATGCACATTTATGTCCATATTCATGTCTGGTAAATTTACTTTCTAGACAGCATTGACATGTTATGTTCCAGCAGGCTTCGGCAGTCCTTACCCCGGTGGCTTCGGGCGCTGGTCTTCTCCCTCAAGCTTCCCAAGAGAGTCTCACACCGCGTTGGGAGCTAACGTCGACCTCTTGCCCGCTGGGCAGGATGCTGGAGGCTTTAGTTTCGGGTCTGCAGGTGGAGGCTCGGTTGGCACTGGGTCGTCTTCCTCCAACTCCATGTCTACAGGCGGTGACCATGGCGTTGAGTATTATAGTGAAGGGGAGCAGGAACGCCCTCAGCCTGTGTTCACTGACGTGTCAAACATAGACCCGGTCTACATTTTGAGATCTCGCTCGAGCTACCGGAATGGAAGACGCCATTTCTCCAAAACCCGCTACACTCCTGGAGAGGTCGTGTTTCCTCCTAGGCCGGTTGGCCCGCACATCTCTAACCAACCCATCAACGCTTCTCCCAAAGGCGGCCAGTGAGCGTCTTGAAAAGGAAAAATACTTTTTACTGTGTTTGCTGTACTTTGAATTGAGCACATTCTGACCGTCCTGCTTTTGTATCTTCAGATGTTGTCAACTGGACAAATTAAAGAGAAATAAAATTGTACTTATTTGGTCTTTATATATGTTTTGTTTGTTGCAGCTACTGTTGTGTAGCTAAAGCTTTATGCAGATGAGTCGGTCTAGCTAAAAGCAGGCACACTGCAATAGTTTCCCCACATACACTGATGGCTGAGCCCTTAAGAATACTGTGGATACAAAATGCACCATCAAGTGTGAAGTTGCTTTGACTTGACTAAAAGTTTCAGCCTTTTATATTTGTAGACTGACATGTTAGTATCCTTGGATGATAAGGTTGACTCCACATTGTAATCTGTCAGTTTGTAGTTTTATGCCTAATGACACCATGTATGCGAGGAATGGAAACTACCCGGCCCTCCCAACTCTTTGCCTCCGGGTGGCTGCACCTGGTGGGTCTTGAATACGGTTCCAGCATTATCAGCTTTGTTCACGTGTCATCTCTGCGTGCCTTCATATTTTATGCGTATTTATTTGACCACATGCTGTGAGGCTTATTCAAAACTCACTATGTAGTCCGTCTCGTTATATATAGGCCTTTTACACCGACTAGTATCTTAATTATAGTCTTCACTTATACGAAGACAACAGTGTCTTGTTACATAATGCCATTCACATAAATTGTGACACATAGTTGTTTAACACTATTTTCCTAAATCTAACATGTTTCCTTAACCTGTTGTGATGCTTCAGGTCACGCTTAAGGTTCACTCTCACAACGTGGTAGGTGCAGCTTGGCCCGTCTGAAGCATGAGTGTCAGCGTGAAGATCACTGACGCTCACAATGTGTAAGCAAAGTCCCCGTGGCTACACATCCTGAGTCCTAAAGTAGAGGGGAGTGAGGAGGCAGCAGGTGGTCAATGGGAGTATCACTTCCTCCATCAGAGGTCTTTGAGCATGCAGCCATAACCGGACACCAACTAATATGATGCATGCTGCAGCAGATGGAGATTAGCCATGGACACACACAAGCAATCTCATGATTCAACTGGCGGAGATCATACTGGAGCAGGAACGCAATAAAACACAGGAATTAGGTTGTGAGCCAGGGGAACATCTGGGCTGAGATGCTGATTCGTTGTCTTGCTCTAACAAACAGGGAGTCGCATCCTGAGCTGAGCTCTGCAGGAATCTAAAAATAAACCAACACCTCTTAAAGTTTACAGACACTTTAAAGGCTGCATTAAGTCATCTGCAAACATGCAACCCACAAAACTATAGTCAAAATCCAGAAATCCACCCATAAACAGTTCCACAGTCACTCTGAATGATCCCACAGTCAACAGTTGAACTCGAAATGAAGAAATCGATAACTGCTTTTGCCATGATAACTTTTATAACAAAGCAAATCAATTTGATGACTTCTTGTCAAAGGGTACATATGTTAATGTTATTTAGGCTCTTGACGCACAGTGATTTCTACCTTCCAGAGCCAGTCAGTTGTTAATAAGAAGTTCATATCTTAAGGAGCTTGTAGTACCATATTACCCCACTAGAGAGCTTGTAGTAACATATTGCCCCACTAGAGAGCCTGTAGTACCATGTTACCCCACTAGAGAGCTTGTAGTACCATATTACCCCACTAGAGAGCTTGTAGTACCATGTTACCCCACTAGAGAGCTTGTAGTACCATATTACTCCACTAGAGAGCTTGTTGTACCATGTTACCCCACTAGAGAGCTTGTAGTACCATATTACCCCACTAGAGAGCTTGTAGTACCATGTTACCCCACTAGAGAGCTTGTAGTACCATATTACCCCACTAGAGAGCTTCTAGTACCATGTTACCCCACTAGAGAGCTTGTAGTACCATGTTACCCCACTAGAGGGCTTGTAGTACCATATTACCCCACTAGAGAGCTTGTAGTACCATGTTACCCCACTAGAGAGCTTGTAGTACCATGTTACCCCACTAGAGGGCTTGTAGTACCATATTACCCCACTAGAGAGCTTGTTGTACCATGTTACCCCACTAGAGAGCTTGTAGTACCATATTACCCCACTAGAGAGCTTGTAGTACCATGTTACCCCACTAGAGAGCTTGTAGTACCATGTTACCCACTAGAGGGCTTGTAGTACCATATTACCCCACTAGAGAGCTTGTAGTACCATGTTACCCCACTAGAGAGCTTGTAGTACCATGTTACCCCACTAGAGGGCTTGTAGTACCATATTACCCCACTAGAGAGCTTGTAGTACCATGTTACCCCACTAGAGAGCTTGTAGTACCATGTTTCCCCACTAGAGAGCTTGTAGTACCATGTTACCCCACTAGAGAGCCTGTAGTACCATATTACCCCACTAGAGAGCTTGTTGTACCATATTACCCCACTAGAGAGCTTGTAGTACCATATTACCCCACTAGAGAGCTTGTAGTACCATGTTACCCCACTAGAGAGCCTGTAGTACCATATTACCCCACTAGAGAGCTTGTAGTACCATATTACCCCACTAGAGAGCTTGTAGTACCATGTTACCCCACTAGAGAGCTTGTAGTACCATGTTACCCCACTAGAGAGCCTGTAGTACCATATTGCCCCACTAGAGAGCTTGTAGTACCATATTACCCCACTAGAGAGCTTGTAGTACCATATTACCCCACTAGAGAGCTTGTAGTACCATGTTACCCCACTAGAGAGCTTGTAGTACCATGTTACCCCACTAGAGAGCTTGTAGTACCATGTTACCCCACTAGAGAGCTTGTAGTACCATGTTACCCCACTAGAGAGCTTGTAGTACCATGTTACCCCACTAGAGAGCTTGTAGTACCATGTTACCCCACTAGAGAGCTTGTAGTACCATGTTACCCCACTAGAGCTTGTAGTACCATATTACCCCACTAGAGAGCTTGTTGTACCATGTTACCCCACTAGAGAGCTTGTAGTACCATATTACCCCACTAGAGAGCTTGTAGTACCATGTTACCCCACTAGAGAGCTTGTAGTACCATGTTACCCCACTAGAGGGCTTGTAGTACCATATTACCCCACTAGAGAGCTTGTAGTACCATGTTACCCCACTAGAGGGCTTGTAGTACCATATTACCCCACTAGAGAGCTTGTAGTACCATGTTACCCCACTAGAGAGCTTGTAGTACCATGTTTCCCCACTAGAGAGCTTGTAGTACCATGTTACCCCACTAGAGAGCTTGTAGTACCATATTACCCCACTAGAGAGCTTGTTGTACCATATTACCCCACTAGAGAGCTTGTAGTACCATATTACCCCACTAGAGAGCTTGTAGTACCATGTTACCCCACTAGAGAGCCTGTAGTACCATATTACCCCACTAGAGAGCTTGTTGTACCATATTACCCCACTAGAGAGCTTGTAGTACCATGTTACCCCACTAGAGAGCTTGTAGTACCATATTACCCCACTAGAGGGCTTGTAGTACCATGTTACCCCACTAGAGAGCTTGTAGTACCATATTACCCCACTAGAGAGCTTGTTGTACCATATTACCCCACTAGAGAGCTTGTAGTACCATGTTACCCCACTAGAGAGCTTGTTGTACCATATTACCCCACTAGAGAGCTTGTAGTACCATGTTACCCACTAGAGAGCTTGTAGTACCATGTTACCCCACTAGAGAGCTTGTTGTACCATATTACCCCACTAGAGAGCTTGTAGTACCATGTTACCCCACTAGAGAGCTTGTTGTACCATATTACCCCACTAGAGAGCTTGTAGTACCATGTTACCCCACTAGAGAGCTTGTAGTACCATATTACCCCACTAGAGAGCTTGTTGTACCATATTACCCCACTAGAGAGCTTGTAGTACCATGTTACCCCACTAGAGAGCTTGTTACCCCACTAGAGAGCTTGTAGTACCATATTACCCCACTAGAGAGCTTGTAGTACCATGTTACCCCACTAGAGAGCTTGTTGTACCATGTTACCCCACTAGAGAGCCTGTAGTACCATATTACCCCACTAGAGAGCTTGTAGTACCATGTTACCCCACTAGAGAGCTTGTAGTACCATGTTACCCCACTAGAGAGCTTGTAGTACCATGTTACCCCACTAGAGAGCTTGTAGTACCATGTTACCCCACTAGAGAGCTTGTAGTACCATGTTACCCCACTAGAGAGCTTGTAGTACCATGTTACCCCACTAGAGAGCTTGTAGTACCATGTTACCCCACTAGATGTCTTGTAGTACCATGTTACCCCACTAGAGAGCTTGTAGTACCATGTTACCCCACTAGAGAGCTTGTAGTACCATGTTACCCCACTAGAGAGCTTGTAGTACCATGTTACCCCACTAGAGAGCTTGTAGTACCATGTTACCCCACTAGAGAGCTTGTAGTACCATGTTACCCCACTAGAGAGCTTGTGGTACCATGTTACCCCACTAGAGAGCTTGTAGTACCATGTTACCCCACTAGAGAGCTTGTAGTACCATGTTACCCCACTAGAGAGCTTGTAGTACCATGTTACCCCACTAGAGAGCTTGTAGTACCATGTTACCCCACTAGAGAGCTTGTAGTACCATGTTACCCCACTAGAGAGCTTGTAGTACCATGTTACCCCACTAGAGAGCTTGTAGTACCATGTTACCCCACTAGAGAGCTTGTAGTACCATATTACCCCACTAGAGAGCTTGTAGTACCATGTTACCCCACTAGAGAGCTTGTAGTACCATGTTACCCCACTAGAGAGCTTGTAGTACCATGTTACCCCACTAGAGAGCTTGTAGTACCATGTTACCCCACTAGAGAGCTTGTAGTACCATGTTACCCCACTAGAGAGCTTGTAGTACCATGTTACCCCACTAGAGAGCTTGTAGTACCATATTACACCACTAGAGAGCTTGTTGTACCATATTACCCCACTAGAGAGCTTGTAGTACCATATTACCCCACTAGAGAGCTTGTAGTACCATGTTACCCCACTAGAGAGCTTGTAGTACCATGTTACCCCACTAGAGAGCACTAGGAGGGGAGCCAGAGTCTTCAGGTATCAAGCTCCTCCTCTTTTATGTAACCAGATTCACCTTCAGTCCTGGAGGCTCCGCCCCCTCATGGAGACTGAAGACTTTCCTCTTGATGGTCTGATAGTGAGACCTGAACCAGGTTCACCTGGAGAGACCTAGAGATGCTGATAGAGGCTGAGAGGCTGAGGGGGACGAGAGGATACACTGAGCTCCTCTCTCCTCTCCTCTCTCCTTATGGACGCTTAGGATACACTGAGCTCCTCTCTCCTCTCCTCTCTCCTTATGGACGCTTAGGATACACTGAGCTCCTCTCCTCTCCTCTCTCCTTATGGACGCTTAGGATACACTGAGCTCCTCTCTCCTCTCCTCTCTCCTTATGGACGCTTAGGATACACTGAGCTCCTCTCTCCTCTCCTCTCTCCTTATGGACGCTTAGGATACACTGAGCTCCTCTCTCTCCTCTCTCCTTATGGACGTTTAGGATACATTGAGCTCCTCTCTCTCCCCTCTCCTTAAGGACACTTAGGATACACTGAGCTCCTCTCCTCTCTCCTTATGGACACTTAGGATACACTGAGCTCCTCTCCTCTCTCCTTAAGGACGCTTAGGATACACTGAGCTCCTCTCCTCTCCTCTCTCCTTATGGACGCTTAGGATACACTGAGCTCCTCTCTCCTCTCCTCTCTCCTTATGGACACTTAGGATACACTGAGCTCCTCTCTCCTTAAGGACACTTAGGATACACTGAGCTCCTCTCTCCTTAAGGACACTTAGGATACACTGAGCTCCTCTCTCCTCTCCTCTCTCCTTATGGACACTTAGGATACACTGAGCTCCTGTCTCCTCTCCTCTCTCCTTATGGACGCTTAGGATACACTGAGCTCCTCTCTCCTCTCTCCTTATGGACGCTTAGGATACACTGAGCTCCTCTCCTTAAGGACACTTAGGATACACTGAGCTCCTCTCTCCTTAAGGACACTTAGGATACACTGAGCTCCTCTCTCCTTAAGGACACTTAGGATACACTGAGCTCCTCTCTCCTCTCCTCTCTCCTTATGGACGTTTAGGATACACTGAGCTCCTCTCTCCTCTCCTCTCTCATTATGGACGTTTAGGATACACTGAGCTCCTCTCTCCTCTCCTCTCTCCTTAAGGACACTTAGGATACACTGAGCTCCTCTCTCCTCTCCTCTCTCCTTATGGACGCTTAGGATACACTGAGCACCTATCTCCTCTCCTCTCTCCTTATGGATGCTTAGGATACACTGAGCTCCTCTCTCCTCTCCTCTCTCCTTATGGATGCTTAGGATACACTGAGCTCCTCTCTCCTCTCTCCTTATGGACGCTTAGGATACACTGAGCTCCTCTCTCTCCTCTCTCCTTATGGACGTTTAGGATACACTGAGCTCCTCTCTCCTCTGCTCTCTCCTTATGGACGTTTAGGATACACTGAGCACCTCTCTCCTCTCCTCTCTCCTTATGGACGTTTAGGATACACTGAGCTCCTCTCTCCTCTCTCCTTATGGACGTTTAGGATACACTGAGCTCCTCTCTCCTCTCTCCTTATGGACATTTAGGATACACTGAGCTCCTCTCTCCTCTCCTCATGGACGTTTAGGATACACTGAGCTCCTCTCCTCTCTCTCTCCTTATGGACATTTAGGATACACTGAGCTCCTCTCTCCTCTCTCCTTATGGATGTTTAGGATACACTGAGCTCCTCTCTCCTCTCCTCTCTCCTTATGGACATTTAGGATACACTGAGCTCCTCTCTCCTCTCTCCTTATGGACGCTTAGGATACACTGAGCTCCTCTCTCCTCTCCTCTCTCCTTATGGACGTTTAGGATACACTGAGCTCCTCTCTCCTCTCCTCTCTCCAAATATGGACGGATTTTCATCTCTCCATCATACATTATAAACTCTGCTTCCTCCTTGGAGTCCTTGTGGCTTCACGTCTCGTCGGGTCCATTGGACCTGGCTGGGTCTGATGCCTCCTGTCATGGTCCTGCTGATGTGCCCCCCTTTCCCCCCCTGGATCATGGTCCATACCTACTACTCATTATTCATACATTCTGTCATATTCATTGAATGTTGTTCATTCTGGTCACATGACATCTATTGCATCTGTCCATCCGGGGAGAGAGATCCTCCTCTGTTGCTCTCCTGAAGGTTTCTTCCCCTTTTCCCCCCTGAGAAAGGTTTTTTTATGTTTCTTGGGAGTTTTTCCTGATCCGATGTGAGGTCCTGGCACAGGGATGTTGTATGTTTACGGATTGTAAAGCCCTCTGAGGCAAATTTGTGATTTGTGATATTGGGCTGTATGAAATAAATTGAATTGAATTGAAGACGTTTCATCAGCCAGAAGAGGTCAAACCAGCCAGTATTTCAGAAGACTAAAGAAAAGACGGGGTGAAGTGTCAAACAAATGCAAAATGCTTGAGGTTTTTATTTTCCTCTGTTCTAACTTGTTTGTCATGGAGCAAACCTTTACTCTAGGAACTATGATGATGGTTAGGTATGTTCATCATGTGTGGAGCAACAAAGAGACACGATTTCAGAAAGCACATGTTTCTGGTGAATTATTCAAACAGTTCCTCCAAGAACCACACACTGAATTCCATTGTATTGGGGTTGGATGTCTCAAAGCCTGGATGAATAAAAGCCAAACTATCGACACCTGCACAGACGGAACTGACAATCAGCGTTTTCTTTCTTTATTGTAATTTTGATAAACTGGCTCGTTTACTGGGAGCTCGGTTCTTGGGACCGCCTCCTCCCACCGGGCCAGCAGCTGATCCCAATCAGCAATCAATGATCAGCTGTGAGGATCCTTTTTAATGAGCGCTCAGCCCACTGAGGAGCATAGCAGTGACTCTCTAGTGTTATCACCATGGCTGTTCTTTGGGTGTTGTCTCTGAGGTAAGTTATCAGATGTTCCTCTGAAGTGGTTTGAGTTGCCTTCTCTCAGTCGGCTGATCTGAACATGGTTGTGTCTGCAGGATGTTGTGGATTTCATGCCTGTTGATCAGCAGTGTAACTTGTCTCCCTACATGGAAAGGTAACGTTGGCAGTCAACAGAATGCACATTCATGTCTGGTAACTTTAGTTTGAAAACAGAATTGATGAGTTATGTTCCAGCAGGCTTCGGCAGTCCTTACCCCGGTGGCTTCCCCAGTCCGGCAGCAGGCCGCTTTGGCGGCAGTCCTGAAGCCGTTTTCTTTGGCAGCAGTCCGGCAGCAGGCAGTCTTCCTGCAGCGGGCAGCTTTGGCAGCAGTCCTTTGCCCGATGGTTACATGGGCTGGTCTTCTCCCTCAAGCTTCCCAAGAGAGTCCCACACCGCGTTGGGCGCTAACGTCGACCTCTTGCCCGCTGGGCAGGATGCTGGGGGCTTTAGTTTCGGGTCTGCAGGTGGAGGCTCGGTTGGCACTGGGTCGTTTTCCTCCATGTCTACAGGCGGTGACCATGGCGTTGAGTATTACAGTGAAGGGGAGCAGGAACGCCCTCAGCCTGTGTTCACTGACGTGTCAAACATAGACCCGGTCTACATTTTGAGATCTCGCTCGAGCTACCGGAATGGAAGACGCCATTTCTCCAAAACCCGCTACACTCCTGGAGAGGTCGTGTTTCCTCCTAGGCCGGTTGGCCCGCACATCTCTAACCAACCCATCAGCGCTTCTCCCAAAGGTGGCCAGTGAGCGTCTTGAAAAGGAAAAATACTTTTATTCCTTTTGCTTGACTTTGATTTGAGCCCATTCTGACCGTCCTGCTTTTGTCTCCCCAGATCTTCAAATGTAGTCCAACTGGACATATTAAAGCAATAAAATTGTACTCTGATTTTCAGTTCAGTCTTTATATATTTTGTTGCAGCTACTGTTGTGTAGCTAAAGCTTTATGCAGATGAGTAGGTCTAGCTAAAAGCAGGCACACTGCAATAGTTTCCCACATACACTGATGGCTGAGCCCGTAACAACACTGTGGATACAAAATGCACCCTCAAATGTGAAGTTGCTTTTACTTCACTAAAAGAATCAGCCTTTTATATTTTTACAGTAGTTTGGTATCTTTGCATGACAAGGTTGACCCTCCAGTTATTTGTAGCTTTAGTCCTAATGGTGCTCCCTGTACTTGAGGCTGCAAGAGAAGATTGCGGTCTTACGAAATGCACTGATCAAGATTCTCTGGCAAAAGCTGCAAACGTTTATAGGAAAGCTGATGTTGACTTTGTTTTTCCATACAGAAGTTAATATCTTTGCAAGAGTTTCATCAAAATGATCACGATCCAATCTGCCAGTTATTTGTATCGCTTTCTAATGATGCTTGCTCTGGTTCATGAGGCTCAAACTAAAGGTCTATTAAACCCCAGTGTTGTGCATTCAGCCTCTTTCACAAGCTCTTTGTTTAACCTTGGTGGGACAAACTTGTCTTCCAATGTATTTGCACCTAAATTCCAAATGCAGGTTTATGTATCTTTTATTCGCTGCTAGCTTTGAACTCAATACAGACCCACTCCACATTATCTGCGCAGTCTGATCTCTTCAACCTGAACTACGACGTCGACAGCAGACCGGGCCTCTAAAGGGACCATGGGCTAGATTTTTCTTTGCGGGGGCCTTTTTTAAATTTGTGGGTGACAATAGCTGCTGAATCCTTTCATTGACCATCCACACAAATAATGGGATCAAATCCAGAAGACAATCATTCATGACGCTTTCCTCAAGTAGATGCTAATGTCACTGACGGCATGACAGCGTTTTTAATATGTTCAAACTACAACACGCTAAACTTTTACCAGCCAGATGACATATTCAATTGAATTGTTGTAAATTGTATTATGTATTTTCAACACACATTTAGTCTTACTTCAGTCCAACCCATTACCACACATTGTTCTCTTCATTATAGAATTTAGGGGCATTAGACCTTGTTTACAAAAAATTGCTAATTTTTTTCTGCCTGACTGTATATTTGCACGTTCCATGTATAGCTGGACCTGGCATTGCATAATGCCCATATTTGTACCCCATACTTCCCTTGTGGACCTGAATGGACAGCGACCTCTGAAGGGGACAAGGAACTCATCCAGTCACATCATCAGTGCCCGGATCGTACATCAACGGCAGGAGAGACACTTCCATCTTCAGTCCTGGAGGCACAGCCACCTCATGGAGCCTTAAGACGTTCCTCTTTGATTGTCTTATAGCCCTAGAGATGCTGCTAGAGGCTGCTGGGGGATGTTTAGGATACACTGAGCACCTCTCTCCTCTTCTCTCTCTACTCATGGATTCATTTACATCTCTCATCACACATTATTAACTCTACTTCCTCCCCTGAGTCCTTGTGGCTTCACGTCTCATCGGGTCCATCGGACCTGGCTGGGTCTCATGCCTCCTGTCATGGTCCTGCTGATGCGCCCCCCTCACCAGTGTCTCCCTGTTGCTTCACACCTAGAGTAAAGGATTGCTACATGATAAACAAGTTAGAACAGAAGTAAATTAAAAACTTTAAGCACTTGCATTTGTTTGACACTTCCCCCACCCCCCTATCTTTTCTGAAATACAGTTCTTCCAAGAACCACACACTGAATTCCATTGTATTGGGGTTGGATGTCTCAAACCCTGGATGAATAAAAGCCAAACTATCTACACCTGCACAGACGGAACTGACAATCAGCGTTTTCTTTCTTTATTGTAATTTTGATGAACTGGCTTGTTTACTGGGAGCTCGGTTCTTGGGACCGCCTCCTCCCACCGGGCCAGCAGCTGATCCCAATCAGCAATCAATGATCAGCTGTGAGGATCCTTTTTAATGAGCGCTCAGCCCACTGAGGAGCATAGCAGTGACTCTAGTGTTATCACCATGGCTGTTCTTTGGGTGTTGTCTCTGAGGTAAGTTATCAGATGTTCCTCTGGAGTGGTTTGAGTTGCCTTCTCTCAGTCGACTGAACTGAACATGGTTGTGTCTGCAGGATGTTGTGGATTTCATGCCTGTTGATCAGCAGTGTAACTTGTCTCCCTACATGGAAAGGTAACGTTGGCAGTCAACAGAATGCACATTTATGTCCATATTCATGTCTGGTAACTTTAGTTTGAAAACAGAATTGTTATGTTCCAGCAGGCTTCGGCAGTCCTTACCCCGGTGGCTTCCCCAGTCCGGCAGCAGGCAGTCTTCCTGCAGCGGGCAGCTTTGGCAGCAGTCCTTTGCCCGATGGTTACATGCGCTGGTCTTCTCCCTCAAGCTTCCCAAGAGAGTCCCACACCGCGTTGGGAGCTAACGTCGACCTCTTGCCCGCTGGGCAGGATGCTGGGGGCGTTTTCGGGTCTGCAGGTGGAGGTTATGTTGGCACTGGGTTGTCTTCCTCCAACTCCATGTCTACAGGCGGTGACCATGGCGTTGAGTATTATAGTGAAGGGGAGCAGGAACGCCCTCAGCCTGTGTTCACTGACGTGTCAAACATAGACCCGGTCTACATTTTGAGATCTCGCTCAGGCTACCGGAATGGAAGACGCCATTTCTCCAAAACCCGCTACACTCCTGGAGAGGTCGTGTTTCCTCCTGGGCCGGTTGGCCCGCACATCTCTAACCAACCCATCAACGCTTCTCCCAAAGGCGGCCAGTGAGCATCTTGAAAAGTAAAAATACTTTTACTCCTTTTGCTTTACTTTGATTTGAGCACATGCTGACCGTCCTGCTTTTGTCTCCCCAGATCCTCAAATGTAGTCCAACTTGACATATTAAAGAAAAATAAAGTTCTACTTATCTGATTATCAGTTTGGTCTTTATATATATTTTGTTTGTTGTAGCTGAAGTTTTCACTCTAAATTGTATCCAGTAAATCTGCCAGTTAGTGTTATCTTTATTCCTAATGATGCTCACTTTGTTAAATGAGGCTGCAAGAGAAGGTCATACTTTCTGTATGCTCTATTATACTTTATAGAGCATTCAGAATAGACTTTTTACATGAGGCACAACATTTCATAAGAGTCACTTGGACTAGAGTGTGCTTGTATTGTGATCAAAGCAACCATACATTAGCTAAAGTAGAAACTAACTTATAAATTGTGCCAGGCATTTGTTAAACTCTTAAATTATTTTTGTTTGTCCCTAACCAGAAAGTGTCATTAAATTTAAAATGACTTTAGTCAAGTTTCATGCCAAGCAGCCCCTTATGTTCTCGAGGGCCCCTGGTCCATGAACGCAGCGTGCCGGCCCTGGCTCCTCCTCGCGCACCCCCCCCCCCCTTAATCCATCGAACCGGCGGACTCGAGGCTCCATCTCTCCCGCGGACTGTTCCAACGTGCAGAAGACGACCCGCGGGATCTTCGACATGCTGTCGGCGCTGCTGTAACGGACTACCGGGGACCCGGTCTGTCACGGACCGACTCCCGCGGGTCTGACCCCGCTCTGCGCGCCGCGGATCACGATGAGCAGCGTCCGCCTCGCGCTGCACGGTAAACCGGCTCCTTCTCTCGGCGGCGGGGTCGCGCATGCTCCGGTCACAGCTTCCATAGCGCGTCTTCTTTGAGGAGAGCAAAGTATATTTATTTACGTGTTTATTGTACTTTGTTTACGTCTGGAGGCTAAAGGAACTATTAGATAATGCCTCATATGACTTGGAAAACTTGAAATGCAAAACATGTTCTTAATGTCGGTCATAAATAACTTTTGATGGTGTTTTTCTTTTCTTTTTCCCACCTGTGTCTTTAAAACATTTAATTTGACAAAACATCTTTAAGAGTTTTATTCTGAGTTAAATCTCCACTTCAGCCGCTCTTACGCCCATCCTCTATATTCTGAAGGTTTCTACAGAGCATGTGTTCATATAATATTCATAGCCTGATTCATACAACATTATTTAAATGTATTTTATGGCTGTTGGCATATATTTTATTTTGAGATATCTTAGCCGAATGAAACCAGAATGTTGAACCGGGCTTTAACCAGTGAAGATTTCTGAATGGGAATTTCATGCCGATGAGCACATATGTTATGATGGAAGGCCTCATTTGCATATTTACACATCCATGTTCAGAACTTGTAATCCATCAAATGATCTTAATGTAAGTAAACAGCTGGGGGAAGATTCATGGTGACACCTGTCATTAAAAAATGTGTAATGTGTAACACAATCACCTGTTGGCTTGACGTGTGTGTCGTCCCCCCCCTGCAGGGCTGCTCCTCTGCGGGTTCCTCGGGGCCCAGCAGCTGCTGCCCGGGTCCTGCAACTTTGAGCTGGGCACCTGTGGCTACACGTCGGACGCGGAGCACGGCAGCTGGAGCGTGAATGAAGAAGGTACGGTGTCCTATGGACGGAAATAAACACGTATACCGCCATTTAAATATAGGCAGCCGTGGTGGAAGGTATA
Source organism: Pseudoliparis swirei (assembly GCF_029220125.1). Taxonomy (NCBI): domain Eukaryota; kingdom Metazoa; phylum Chordata; class Actinopteri; order Perciformes; family Liparidae; genus Pseudoliparis; species Pseudoliparis swirei. The sequence goes on along the minus strand of NC_079394.1, from coordinate 29,625,843 downwards.
GCGTCTGAGTCGAGACTCGTGGTGAGGAGCCAGGAGACGGATCTTCTTTCCCCCCGTCAATGTATAGCACATTGAAAAGTAACGCAGGACCGGTCATTATTGGGGGTTTTGAAGGTAATATAAACTATGAATGGACAAGACATTGACCCAGTCGGCTGTGACCTTATCTCCTCAGGGCCATCGCTGCCTTTGAGGTAATGTGTTCTTTATTTTCTCTTCAAAGTATTTGTCGAATTAAGCGCAATTCTGGAGAAGCGATGACGTTTTTTTGCGTCCATTGCTTTATCAATCACTGTAGCCCCGCCCCTAAAGCGCCCCCTGCTTCATGGTCTGACTCTAAATGGACCATAAAGTATAAATGATGACATCATGCTGTATAGAAGAAGACTAGAAACTAGAGACTGAGACATAAACTCATGTTTACAATGTTTACTGAGGGAATACATCAAGAGAAGTAGAGTCACGATATAGACTTCTATACAACCAGAGGAGCCCCCTGGTGGTCAGGAGAGAGAATGCAGCTTTAACACATGAAGCATAGACTTCTATACAACCAGAGGAGTCGCCCCCTGGTGGTCAGGAGAGAGAATGCAGCTTTAACACATGAATACAAGCCAGAGAGGCCCTGGTGGTGGTCAGGAGATGCAGCTAACACAACAGTATGACTTCCTATACAACCAGAGACTCACCCCTAGGAGAGAATGCAGCTTTAACACATGAAGTATAGACTTCTATACAACCAGAGGACTCACCCCCTGGTGGTCAAGAGAGAGAATGCAGCTTTAAGACATGGAGCATAGACTTCTATACAACCAGAGGAGTCGCCCCCTGGTGGTCAGGAGAGAGAATGAGAGACATAAACTCATGTTTAGAATGTTTACTGAGGGAATAAATCAAGAGAGAAGTAGAGTCATTTTCTGATAGACTTCTATACAACCGGAGGAGTCGCCCCCTGGTGGAGAGAATGCATGTTTTAGCTGCAGAACTGGAGGTTGCAACACATCCTCTCTCCCAACTGAATACAGATGCTTGGTCTTTGGCTATAAGCTTTAAACCGATGCTCTCGAAACCTCGTGGACCGAGCGTCAGTTTCCACTGACAGCATGCAGCAACGTGTCTTTTCAAAATAAACTTCCGTCTTCACAGGGCTAGAATAACTACGTACAGAACATTACAATTCAATTGTAATGAGATGATGAGATTCAATTGGAAGGTGCTCAGTGTATCCTAAGCGTCCCCCAGCAGCCTACCGGCCTATAGCAGCGTCTCTAGGGGCGGGACCAGGTGAACTGATGCGGCCCTCACTGTAAGCTCGACATGAGCTGTGTGCTTCTGGGTGGAAGTCTGTGTTTGACCCGTCCTCCTCCTCTCTCTCCATCTTTGCTCTCCGTCCGTTGCGCTGCCCGTTTCACGTCCACGTGGATGACGGGGCAAAACAAGCAAAGAAGTCTGGAAAACGGGCAACATGTTGTGGAGCCGACGTTCCTCGAGCGGGTGACTGTTCTTTAACTCCGAGCGCACGAGCAGCCAGTTAAAGAACAGTCACCCTTTGTGGGGGCTCCGCACCCCCGGGTCGGAAACTCCGTGGATAGAGAACCAAATACGTGTTTTAATCTAAAAAAGACCCAGCTGAGTGAGTGAGTGTGTGTGTGTGTGTGTGTGTGTGTGTGTGTGTCTCACTGCGATGGGTAATGAAACATGAAACAGCTCTTTGAGGACCTCCTGTCCGTCTCCCACTGCTCTCCTCCTCATGAGTTATTTTCCTCGCGACAGAAGCAGTGCGCTTAAAGAGTTGCCGAGATGTTTATTTACCTCAAGCGGCCTTTGAGACGTATTTTCAGACATGATGAAGTTTTTCCACAAAAACCTTCAAACCACATCGGTCCCCGAGTGAAAACTCTAAAGTGAGACTGCTGGACACGAGACGCCTCGGAGCTCACGGAGACGCGTTTACTCTCGTGTTGAATGCACAGTCGGAGCCCCTCGACTTTGGAGCGACCCACCGGAGGGGAATCAGGAACTTCTTTTAAATCACTTCTTAAAACCATTTTTATAGAACAGCTTTTCAGTGATCTCGTCTTTTTATGCAGAACTTTGGTTCCCCTAATTTAGTTAGTCTGTTTTTAATTTATTTTTAATTTATTTTGATTTTAATTAATTTTTAATTTTATTTTGATTGTAATATTGGTTTCTTGCTATTCCATTTGTTTTGCTTTGACTCTCTGTGGAGCACTTTGTAAACATTGTTTTTAAAGGTGCTATATTAATAAAGTTGTTATTATTATTATAACAGTAGAGCTGTCGACCTTTTGTAACTTCTAAACATTAAAAAATAAATTCTTATAAAAAATATTTATGCACGCATAGTTGATTTGGTGTCTGTATGAGATTCAATTCAATTCAGTTTATTTGATAGCCTAATATCACAGCATCAGCAGGCATGGCAGGAGGCATCAGACCCAGCAGGTCCGATGGACCCGATGAGACGTGAAGTCACAAAGACTCAGGGGAGGAATAGAGTTAATAATGTGTGATGGAGAGATGAGAATTCATCCATAAGGAGAGAGAGGAGGAGAGAGGTGCTCAGTGTATCCTAAACAAAAATGCTTTTTTGCAAACCAAAGAATTCAAACTTTTTGTTCTCCTTTGTTTTCAGATAAAGGGCAGTGCACTTTATACCTAATAGCACCCTGTCATTAGTGAGGCTCCTTTCTAAAAGGGTAAAACTAAACACTGCAGGGTGGCCGCTGCCCTCCGCTCATGTTTAGGTTAACACACACAAAGGTATACGCACACAGACGGGTGACATATTTGTTCCTTATCCTCCATACTTTGTAAAAAATGAAGTGTAATTCTGTAAAAATTCAATCATTTTCTCATGAAATTATTATTTTCACCCCATAATGTAGAAAAACAACACAAAACCGTTGCAGCATTTTTATTTCGTACATCAGGTCTTTCTCCCTGAAACATTGCAATATGATATCACTCTTAACTTTATCCTTCTGATATTATGATTATGTTGTTTTACAACTTTATCTCGTAGAGAAAAATAGTGACACTTGATTCTACTTGTTTTCTTTTCCAAACTCTGTCTCTTAGTTAATTGAAATCAGTAAGAAGAGTTTTGATCACATTATAAACGAGTTCTAATACAACTTGTAGAAGTTGACCTGACCCGAAACCTTCCGCCGCGTGGAGGCGAGCTGTGATCTCCTGTCCCCCACATTCCGCCTGCCAAGCCAAACCCCCCCCCCCCCCCCACCCTCAGCACGGTTTATGTTTCCCACCATTAAGATAAGTGGCGGCGCCGTAAGCCGCGTGGGCCATCTCCCCATCAGCGGAGGAGTCAGAAACTGTAGACGGTCTAGAGGTCTAGTGTTCTGGAGGTCTGGAGGTCTGGAGGTCTGGTGGTCTTGAGGTCTGGAGGTCTAGTGGTCTGGAGGTCTGGAGGTCTAGTGGTCTGGAGGTCTGGAGGTCTGGAGGTCTGGTGGTCTTGAGGTCTGGATGTCTAGTGGTCTGGAGGTCTAGTGGTCTGGGGGTCTAGTGGTCTGGGGGTCTGGGTCCCTGCCAGCTCTCCTCTCTTAGAGGACATAATCACAGAGACATCCGTCTCGTTGTTAACCACCAACCACTGTTCTTTTTCTCTCTCCTCAGCTCCCCGGCCCAAAGGGTTGCCACGACAACCAAACAGAAACACATCGCCGCGGTCGGCCACAGCGGGTGCAGTCTGTCGTGTAACATTTATTTTTATTACCAGTCATAGCATCATGGGGCCGGCGGCCCCGGGGCCCGTCCCGCCTCGGGCAGGTTGGCGGTTTGGTGAAACGCCGCGCTGCTGCAGCTTCTGTTTGGTTGCCGTGGCGACCCTTTGGGCCGGAGAGCTCAGGGGGCCGCGGCGAGAAAAAAGGAATAAAAGAACCCGAGGCCGAGTTTGGTGGTGAGAAAGCGGGATGCAGGTCTTCAGTGATTGGAGAGCTGCCAGGGCCTCAGACCCCCCCGCTCCCCTTCTTCTTCACTCCCTCTTCATCCCTTTTTCTCTCTCCTCTCCCCTCTACCTCCTCTTCTCCGGTCTCTCCTCCTCTACTATGCTCTCCATTCCCCTCATCTCGCCTCCTCTTTTCCTCCTGTCCTCTTCGCTCTCCTCTTCAACTGACGTTCTCTTTTCCCTGTTCTCTTCTCCTCTCTTCTCTTCTCCTCTCCTCTCCACTCCTCTCTTCTCTCCTCCCCCTCCTCTCCTACCTGCTACCAACCTTAATAACAACATATCGGACATGTGCACTTTGTTCTGCCCTTGTGCGTTGCAGCTGATTGGCTGAGACGTTCCACCAGCACATGATGGGCTGAGCCCGGTCCAGGTCTCAGGTTCTCATTGAACTCCATTTGACCAAATAAGGGATCTCAGAAACGACTGCCCCCACCCCCCCCCCCCCCCACACCAGATGTAGAAGTGATGGCACTTAAACCAGCTCTCCATAAACACTGTTGAAATCCAATAAGTGCCTCTCTGCTCTCTGAGATCCAGGCAAACGGGTCAAATAAGATGTTCACGGTTCCAGTCGGTACCAATCTCATTCAGAACATACATCCATGTCTCTGTGTTATAATATGGCAGCTAGTCATATCAACATTAAAGCTATGATCTAATATACAGGACTGTCTCAGAAAATTAGAATATTGTGATAAAGTTCTTTATTTTCTGTAATGCAATTAAAAAAAAAAAAAAATGTCATGCATTCGATTCATTACAAATCAACTGAATATTGCAAGCCTTTTTTTTTTTAATATTGCTGATTATACAGCACAAAGAAAACTCTAAAATCCTATGTTTGTCTCTCAGGAAAAAACCTTTGCAGGTGTTTGAGTTAATTAATATTTGAGTTTCAAGCATAAATCAGAAAAAAAAATATAAATAATTCAGTTGATTTGTGTAATGAATCAGAATATATGATCTTTTTTTTTTAATTGCATTACAGAAAATAAAGAACTTCATCACAATATTCTAATTTTCTGAGACAGTCCTGTATACAGTATTTGACACCTATTCCTTCCTCGCTGTGACAGCGTTGTTTTTCATGTAAGTAGTTTTAGAGATTCTGTGTTTTTTTTGCTTCCATGACGTCTTTCAGAAAACATCCAAAATACACAGTGAGGTGTTTATTTCACTACTTATGTTTTATCCTCCACACTTTGAGAATGAACATTGTGCTCATACAGCAACCTGGGATAACCTGGCCACTCTTTAATTCTGATGACCTTTCGCCCTTGAGGTCTTCTTAAAGGTCAACAATACTAATAAAATACACATTTGTTTTATGCTTCCACATCTCAGCCTTCTGAGAATAAAACCAATTACCCCAAACAAATGACCAGAGCCTAAATGTCTCATACCCTGTATTCAGATTCCACTTTGTGTGTGTATATGTATAAAAAAGTAAAAATAAACAAATATTTAGTTTTCTAAGAGATATATTGTAAAAGTAAGCTCTAAATGAACATCATAAACAACCCGATCTGAAAATCCAAATCGAAGACACTGATCATATATGGTCATGGTCATGGAAGACACTGATCATATATGGTCATGGTCATGGAAGACACTGATCATATATGGTCACGGTCATGGAAGACAGTGATCATATATGGTCATGGTCATGGAAGACACTGATCATATATGGTCATGGAAGACACTGATCATATATGGTCACGGTCATGGAAGACACTGATCATATATGGTCATGGTCATGGAAGACACTGATCATATATGGTCATGGAAGACACTGATCATATATGGTCATGGTCATGGAAGACACTGAAAATGTACACTACCGTTCAAAAGTTTGGGATCACTTAGAAATGACTTTATTTTTCAAAGAAAAGCAGTTTTTTCAATAAAGATAACATTAAATTAATCAGAAATACACACTATACATTGTTAATGTGGTAAATGACTATTCTAGGTGGAAACATCTGGTTTCTAATGAAATATCTCCAGAGGTGTATAGAGGCCCATTTCCATCAACTATCACTCCAGTGTTCTGATGGTACATTGTGTTTGCTAATCGCCTTAGAAGACTAATGGATGATTACAAAACCTGTGCAATTATGTTAGCACAGCTGAAAACAGTTATGCTGGTGATATAAGCGATACAACTGGCCTTCCTTTGAGCTTGAAGTTTGTAGAACAAAATTAATATTTCAAAAATTAATCATTATTTCTAACCTTATCAATGTCTTGACTATATTTTATATTCATTTGATAAATAAAAGTGTGATTTTTCATGGAAGACACGAAATTGTCTGGGTGATTCCAAACTTTTGAACGGTAGTGTAAATATTACACGTCATTTGATTTAATGGCAGCATCATATGGGAACAATTTCTTGAATCTTTTTCTTTTTTTCTTTTCCCCTCATGTTCCTGTCGAAATCCTCAGTTTTCCATCAGATATATATTTTAATCTGCTAAAAGAAGACAACAGTCCTGGTCACCGAACAAACAAGATGTCAGAGTTCCCTCGACTTGAACAAAATAATAAATATGAATATGATTACCTTTTGTTATTTCTACATGTTGTAGAGAGTAGCTTCCAGAAGATCCATGAAGTCAAAAAGCGTACCGACAGCAGCTGTCAGACCATGAAAGTGCTTTCCCTGGACGTGAAACCTCTTGGTGTTGTCGTCGCAGGGCATTTGATCACGGTGGACGCCGCCGGCCTGGACGCCCAGGAGCAGGCGGTTCTGGTCAGTCCGCTCCTGGACCTGCAGGACTGGAGCTGCGTGAGGCTGGTGTACCAGGTCATCGGAGGGGGGTCCCTGCAGCTCCACCTCCGGCCACACGGGGATAACTTTGACTACCGGCTGTGGACCGCCAGCAGAGCCTCTGACAGTTGGCTCGTTGCCAGCGTGGACCTGCCCAACACCACGAGCCCCAACCGGGTAGGCTGCGACCACCCGGATCAGCGGGGTCCCTGTTCATCTGAATTTACTGCAAGAGTGAACATTATATTTATAGTTTTTTAAATATAGTTTCTGTAAAATAAGCTCAACTTTTACAAAGATGGGTTCACCTTCTGTTGAAGGCATATATGGCACATGGCACTGTTATTCATTTCATTCCATGTTTTCTTTGAACGCGTGGCTAATCCCGAAGGGGCGGCGGTTGGTTTGTGGTGTGGCAGCAGACAATTATATTATAAATAATGTTTCGCCTGCAAATCTAAATTTAAAGAAAGTGCAGCCTCCTAAATTACAGTGAGCTTGAGGCCGAGGCCCACGAGTACTGGAAAGGAAGCGATGATGTCATCTCGGCTCGGATTTAAGCTGAACGAGCTTCCTCGTTGCCTCGTCCTCGTGTGCTCTGACCTCCTCCGGCCCGTCTGGAAACAACTCTTCTAGTGAATATGAAGAAGTCTGGGAGACAAAAGGTCGACTTCAAACTCTGTGCTGGAGGCAGTGAGCTTGTTTCACATGCCGTGCTGAGTTATGAGGGGAAAACAGAACGACATCATGCTTGTACTTAAAGTAATGGCATGGCAAATATTTAAAGCCTGACAGTTAACTGGATTTACTTAAGTGTGGCTGCAGACCAGCGTTTATAGCTCCAGGATTAGGAGGCTAATGCACTGAAGGGCGGCTCGTCTGTCTGCTGGCAGACATGAACTCATGGAGTTTGACCCCTAGCGCCCTAAACCTGCAACGGCAGATCAGAACTTCTGACTTATCATGATTGTTATGACATGTAATGTGGATTCAGGCCGGTATCAGAAGCGGACTCGTCACTATGGGTTTGTGGACTCCTGTTGTCGAAGCCTTGGCCAGGTACCATTAGCAGGTGATGCTAGCTTGAAGCTCGCGATTATGACCATGCTCATGTCTACAATGTGAGTGAGAAGTCATTTTCTCATCGACTTCATTATCCCCCGAGTGATGCCCCATAGTGACATCACAATCGTGATCGTGATGTGAAACTTGACGTGATTTTCACGTCATGTGACGTCATTTTTGTCTCATGGAATGTGGGGCTGCACGGTGGTGTGGTGGCCATCACTGTCTCCTCACAGCCAGAGGGCCGTGGGTTCAATTCCCGGTGTGGCCGGTCCTTCTGTGTGGGAGTTTGCATGTTCTCCCCGTGGCAGCGTGGGTTCCCTCCGGGTTCTCCGGCAGTCCAAAGACATGCAGCAGGTTAATTGGCTCCTCATTGGTGGAACGAGCTCCCCACTGACATCAGGACGGCAGGAAGTCTCGACAGCTTCCGCCGGAAACTGAAAACACACCTTTTCCGACTATATCTGGATTAAAACACAGATTAGCACTTCAGTGGCACTTAAATAGCTCTTATTGTGGTACTTTTGTAGTTCGACTATGTTGAGGAAATGTTACCTCCTGTATTCTTGTTGTTCTTAGTTTGTACTCTTGGTTGATTCACTTATTGTAAGTCGCTTTGGATAAAAGCGTCTGCTAAATGACATGAGATGTAATGTAATTGAACTCTAAATTCCCCGTCGGTGTGAGTGGTTGTCTCTCTGTGTTCCCTGAGATGGACTGTTGACCTGTCCAGGTGACCCTGCCTTCGCCCTCTGTCAGCTGGGCTCCAGCGACCCTAAAAAAGGACAAGCGGTTTGGATCACGGATGGAATGTGGTTCTAATCTGATGCTATAAATCCGTGTGACACGAAGCAACCTGCTGCGACGTAAAGTCTCTGTTTCACTTCCACAGATTTTGCTGGAGGGTCGACCTGACCGTGGCTCGGGGAACAGCGTGGCCATCTTTGAAATTCACATTGTTCCTGGTTACTGCATAGGTCAGTGGGTGTTGTGTCACGTGGGAGCCTGATGGGGAGCTGTGTTTATTCATACACCAGATGTAATACTGAGGAATAATGGTTGTCTTTGCTGTTGCTGTTCCCAGAGTGTAATTTTGAGGAGCATCACCTGTGCGGCTACAGTAACAACTGGAACCCCAATGTCAACTGGTACGTCGGCGGAAGTGTGGCCAGAGAGTCGAACCTGCTTCTAAACCACACCAACAATAACCAGAGAGGTACACACACACACACACACACACACACACATCCCTGTATTTCTATCTTTATGAGGTCACAGATATCATGCATTCCTTAACCGACCCTTTCCCATCACATGCGCCCCGACATTTGACCTCAAACTTATCTAAGCAGAGTTCTAGGGATTAGGAGGCGAATGCTCTACCGGCCTGCATGCTCCAAGGCACTGAAGGACGGCTCGTCTGTCTGCTGGCAGACATGAACTCATTTAGTTTGACCCCAAGCGCCCTAAACTTTCAACGGCAGATCAGAATTTCTGACTTTATTTATTATTATTGTTATAATATGGATTCGGGCCGGTATAAGAAGCGGACTAGTCACTATAACGTCACTAATTGGTTTGTGGACTCCTGTTGTCGAAGCCTTTTAGTGTGGCAATTTGCCAGGGCCAGGTACCATGAGCAGCTAAAACCAATTATTATCCCTGAAACAGACTTTTAAAGAAGGGAAGACACTTTCCGAAAATGTCCTCATTTGTTTCGGTCCTTTACTTTACATTTCATTTAGCTGAAGCTTCGATACCAAGCGACTTACATTCATACACCGTAGGCACAGCTACAGGGAGCAAATCGGGGTTAAATGTCTTGCTCAAGGACACATCAACTAGGCTGGGATTGAACCGCCAACCTCCTGATTGAAAGACGGACCTGCTAACCACTGACCCACAGTCGGTCCTCACTATGTAGCAAGTACAGGACGGCAAACACATACAACCTTGTACTTCTATCTTTGTGAAGACACCCAATGACAACATGCATTCCTTAGCCTGACTCTTAACCAACACAACTGACTCCACCCCTTTCCCTCACCTCAAACCTTTACCGTTCAAAATGTCCCCACTTTCCAAAAAATATACTCTGAAGGTCTAAAACTCCAACTGGTCCTCACAATGTCTAAGAGTTGGATACACACACACACACACACACACACACACACACACACTCACACACACTCACTCTTCCAATGGCTTCAAAAAGCAGTCCAGTTTTATTGCAAAAGGAAACTTTAAAAATGTCCATTAGGAACCTTTCCAGTTCTTACTGCAGCCCGTCTCGTGTCTCTTCCTGTGATCAGGATGTCCCAAACTATTCAAACCCATATTTCTGCCAACATATGGCTAAATATACACCTCCCCGTCGTCAACAGTGTGTTTAGCTGTTTATGTCTGCAGCTCCCAACTGGTTATTATGATGCAGTAGGCTGGACCGTGCTGAGGTCTGACTGCTGCATCTCACACTGACTCTGGTAACTGTGGATTTTTGGCTTGTTTTGACAACCAGGACCCTTTTACATTTCTTATGGAAGTGTTTTTCTCCAATGGATTTCATAACTGTTGTGTTCCTCTTTCTTTGTTCACTTCATTACCGTCAATCACGTCAGAGTCGGTTCAATCCCATGCAGGTTTTCCGGTACAAGGAATTTGTTGCGTAACATAAACAAAAGAAGAAAGCAAGTATTGTAAAAGACAATGAACATAAATATAGAATCGAAGACAAATGTAATAGGAAACAATACTGTCATATGATGTGCTGTTTACCGAATGATAATGAAGGAGCTGTGCAGTTTTTTCTAAGTGGTAGTTTTCGTGCAGAAATTTGTAAAATTATCCGATGAATGGGCGACGGTCCGGAGGGGCTTCGTGTTCGAAACTTCAATTCTATGAGGATAAAGACATATTCTCACAGTTCATCGTCTGCCAGTCTGAAACATCCAGGATCCAGTTCACATGGATTAAAGGTCCTGGAGACTGTGATCAGGAAGGCGTACCGGCCAATGAAACGAGCTGCTCAGTGGTTTGGTGAGGATGAAGAGCGGCAGTTCGGACCTTATGGTCGTCCATCTCTCAATAGTCGATGCCCATTGCAGGCTATTCTGCTCTTACTTATTTAGGTTAGCTTAGCAGAGAGCTAACAGCAGATCCGTAAATGAAGACTCATGAATCCAGAGTTGAGTTGTCGGGTCTTTGGTATTAATCTTTGATATTGTAAAACTGTGGAGACATATCTTCACAAACTGTCCACACACATGTACATAAACAACACTATGATGAACACAAAGCCATCATGCCAGGAATTACCCCTATCCATCAACATGAACCTCCTGACTACTTAAGAGGCCGAGTTAACCCTAACATGACAAATGCTAATCGCCATTAGCGTCTAGTGCTACAGCACATTATTATATTATAACAGCAATGACACAGATAGCAGATATTTACCTGTTCCATCCAGAGATACTTACAGACGTAGAACTTCACAGGCTATGAAGCAGTAAAGGTGAAACGTAGCTGCAGAATGAGCTTCAGTAGAAACGTGAAACAGGAACTAACTACGGTGAGAGAGGAGGGACAAATCCAAGAACACAAAAGGCAATTGCCTTCTGCACTACATGGCAATGTGGGGCGGAACAGTCCTTCAAGACAACATCTGTTTGACCTCTAACCACTGGTGGAAATGTGTGTGACTCACCAAACATGAGTCAGAGTAACAACCTATCCGTTCATATGTTTTCTTCTCATCGTAAAACCACAACTGTCCTCTAATCGTGACGGTAATAGCCCTGAACGTTGTGCTCATCTCTCCCTCCCGCGGCTCCAGGCCAGTACATGTATGTGGACTCCGTGTACGTCAAGCAATTCCAGGAAGTCGCCAAACTGACCTCGCCCATGACCACGGCGCCCATCGCCGGCTGCCTGTCCTTCTACTACAACAGAGACCAGGAGAGGGGAAACATCTTTTTGGTTTTCACCAAAGACCAGTTGGGCCACTATGAGCAGATCTGGAGGCCAGAAGTGTACGCGACCACCGGCTGGACTCAAGTCAGCCTTGATATCAAGGCCCCACACCCTCTGGAGGTCAGTAGACCTATACTTATTTAAAAAAAAGAAACAACCTGTGCTCTGCTGTGGAAAATGGCTTCATGTCTTTGCTTTTTATATCATTTCTGTGAGTTATGATGACGTTGTTCCTCACCAGGTCTCAAGAAGCTTTCTGGTTTCCCTTTGTGGTCCGAGTAGTATTGATGCCAGCATGTTTGGGTTGAATGCAGACGATCAGGCCGTCTGGAGAACAAAGGCGACGGCATGCGTTGGCCAAAATGCAATCTAGGAACCCACTGGCTATCGTCTGGCAATCTACTTGATTTTTTTTGCGGTTACAAATGAGCTCGGCTGAACTAGCTACTCTGGAATGAATCCCGTTGTAGACGTCATCTCTCAACTCCGACTCCAAGCTACCTATTGGAATGTGATCAACGAGCAGTGCACGGAAACAGAAGTCTTTGCCAAAAGTTACCATTTAGTTGCATCATGGGAAACGTAGGATCCAGTGTTGTTTGAGCTTGACCCAAAGGACTTCTTACAGCTTATTCCACAGGGCGGCAGAGAAGATGATACCTTTTCATGACAGTGTATTTCTTTAAATGTGGCTTCTTCTTTCGGTTGCTCTCTCTTATTATGATAAACAAAGCCACACATCTTATTTTGTCAAAACATGAAATGGAGTCATGTTTCCATAATATTCTCTGCTGATGTGAGAGTCATGTCCTGGCCTTTTTAATATACAAAATGAAATATGCATGACGTGATCTCAGAGCAGCACCAGCTTCTCGTTCTCAGCGTGGACAGGTGGGTCACCATCAACCGGTCGTTGATGTTGGAGTTGAGCATGTTCTCTAAGTCCTCGGGTTCGCCACAGCAGATCGTCTCTTTCCATCTAGTTGGTAAACACGTCTGGTGTGTAAACCAGATTTTATGATCTGCCTACTTGGCATTTGTTTGAGCCCAAATGTACTCTCAGCTTTCAGAAGTGTGTTTCTTAGTGGGTTCATGAGAGGAGAGATCTTCCTTGTTACTTATTTCAAGTGTTTGGTGCTATTAGTCCCGTGTGTTTTTCAGGCCGATATTTCCGTGAGCCTCTTGTGTCCCTTCATCTTTTTCATCTGACGCAGCAGAAAGATGTTATCTTTCCAAATATTCTGAGAGACGAACTCATCCGACCCTCCACCGCCTCGCCCGTGGGTTGTGGATGGAGGCGCTCTGTGGCTGTCCGACGGGTGTTCTCTGTGACTTCCCTTGTGCTTTCAGCCAGAGCGCCTCCCACAGCCGGCTGCTGTGGAAAGAAGCTTGCATAACATTACCAACAGAGCGTTTCCATCAAGCAACACTCCGCCGACCAACCCGTGTTTCCGAGTTTACTCTCCGCCGTCTGGCTTCTCCAGCAGCTGTCTGAACCATCAATATTCGTCATGCTCCCATAACAAGTCTTTGTAACAATTCCCAGAGCAGGACTCATGAGCCTGAGACTGAAACAAGGAGGCGTTAACCCCTTGAAGTCGACGCCCGCAGCACCGCGTTTTTCACTGTTTCCGTTTTTTTTTAAATTTATTTTTAATTTTACCTTATTTCTCAGTCCCATTCTTATCATTTTGGTGAATGGTGTGACGGACCACATCATTTCTACGAGAACAACGATCAAACAAAATTTGGTTTTAGATATTTATTTACATGTATCTAGCATTGTATTCAGATATTTCACTGCTTTTGTGAACTTGGACCTTTGGTAAACCAATTTCAAACACCAAAACAGTTCGTCCACATGAGTAAAGGTGTGTTTTCACAAGAGATGTGAAGAATTTATGAAGAATCGAACATCAATTTTCAGCTTTAGGGCCATATCTTCTCTTTCCACTTGTGCTTGAGGACAATTGGGCCTCATTATATCGAGAGCTGAGAATATTCTGGAATGTTTGATGTATAACACATGGGTATGTGTCATATGCAAAAGCCTTTAAAAGGTGAATATTTTTTTGTGTAAAATCTAGAAAATGAGCCCAGACTCCAGAGGGTTAAAGTCATGCGTTGCTCGTTGCCCATCTAATGATGGTGGCTGCTTATTTCCAGGTGGAGTTTGAGGTGGCTTTCAACAGTGCCAGAGGGGGATACGTGGCCATTGACGACATCTCCTTTTCTCCTGAGTTCTGCCACACTGACACAGGTGATTGTAGGAGGGTACAGTCCTCACCACTAATCATCCAACTGCAGATTCGTTTTTCAAACACAGCAGTGACCTCAGACGGATGTCCATGTCTTTTTCCCACGGCGATAAACTACCACATCCATGCACACCATTCATACCCCTGACCCATCTGCTGTTAAAAGATGTGCCGTTCTGTGGTCCCAGAGCCGACCGTTGACCCCGCCATCGCCAACTGTGACTTTGAGGACGGGCTGTGCCTGTACTCCCAGGAGAGGGCAGAGAGCGCGGTGTGGAGCAGAGTCTCCGTGAAGCCGAACGCCCACAGGATCGGAGACCACACCACGGGAACAGGCAAGTCACAGACCTCCGGACACGACACACCAGGACACACGTCTGGTCCGGGACGACAACAATACTTTACGGTGGTTTGTTGTCCTGGTCATGATTAAAGTCCCGGTAAAGTCAAAACTATCATTTGATTTTAAGCACATTGTACATGTTAGAATATTATCGTTGAAAACACTGAACTATATAATATTAAACGATGGACTTAGACCAGGCGTTTGAAATCTAATATATATATATATATATATATATATATGTGTGTTTATAAACAGTATATGTATATATATATATGTTTATATATATATATATATTTATATATATATTTATATGTACTTTTAATGTGTTTTGGTTGGATTGGTTGGTGAATAAGACAATGCCATCTTGGTTTTATACACCCAGACCTCCCCAATGGTGTGGTTGCAACCTGTCAATCACAGTAAGCCCCGCCCTAAAGCACCCCCTGCTGTATGGTCTGTGACTCTACATGGACCATAAAGTCCTAAATGATGACGTCATGCTGTATTGAAGAAGACTCTAAACTAGAGATTAGACATGAACTCATTGAGGGAATAAATCAAGAGAGAAGTAGAGTCATCTCTATCGACTTCTATACAACCAGAAGAGTCACCTCCTGGTGGCCATTAGAAAGAAAGCAAGTTAAAGGCACTTCAACATGACTTCCCTTTTCAGACCATACGTCGCCTCATGGTTGCCTCACTCCCCGCCCCGTGGTGGACGGGCTGTTTCACTTTGCAGTCGTCAAACTGTGGATGATGATCTTTCTCCCATCTCTCGAAGGCGGTTTCCTCCTGGCAAACATCCGGTTCACGCCGCAGCCCGGCTACGTGGGTCGGCTGCACGGTCCACTGCTGCCAGGCAACCACAAGTACTGCCTGAGGTTCTACTACCTGCTGCACGGCTACAGGAAAGTAGACAGCGCTCTGTTCCTCTACATTTATGACGAGAACAATGTGGCCCAGGAGAAGGTGTGGAGCCTGACTCACGCCGCCAGGGCCGTGTGGACCGAGGTGGAGATCGCCTACAGGAAGCCGATGCTCACCAAGGTGTGAAGCGTTGGACGGGTGATGGATGTGGACGAAGGGATAAATGGGCGAAAGGTTGGGGGTGGATGGATTCTTGCTGGATGGGTGGACGGATGAATATGGATGAATAGATTAAGATGGATCCATGGATGATTGCTGGATGAATGAATGTGGAGCGATGGATGGAGCGACGGATGACGAGAGTGATGGGTGGATAAATGGATTTTCTCTGTTTCTCAGGTCGTGTTTGTCAGCATATGTAAGAACTTCTGGGAATGTGGCCTCGCGGCCATCGATGACATCACTGTCAGCCTGGGGGACTGTCAGATGACAGCAGGTAAAAGCCCCCCCCCCCCCCCCCCAGGAGGCTCCTCAACGATCCAAACACATTGAGAACTAGAATGGGCACTCGGTAGAGCGCATACCTTCGCATATCACAAGATTGGACATTGAAAGATGAACATGTTGGCATTAGTTGCCAATTGGATAGAAATTGACCGTGCTATGGTAAAAAGAAGATTTTGACCTATCCTTGACCTTAACCTTTGACCCGATTGATCCCAAAATCTAATCAAATCGTCCCCGGATAATAACCAATCATCCCACCAAATTTAATGCGATTCAAGATGATGTTGACCTTTTCATGACCTTGACCTTGACCTTTGACCCGATCGATGCCAAAATCTAATCAATTGGTCCCCGGATAATAACCAATCATCCCACCAAATTTAATGCGATTCAAGATGATGTTGACCTTTTCATGACCTTGACCTTGACCTTTGTCCCGATCGATCCCAAAATCTAATCAAATGGTCCCCGGATAATAACCAATCATCCCACCAAATTTCATGCGATTCGGTTTAAAACTTTTTTTGTTATGCGAATAACACGTATACAAATAAATAAATAAATACACGGCGATCAAAACATAACCTTCCTCATTTTCAATGCGAAGGTAATCAACACGCCCTCGTGGCAGACTGACCCCTCGCTCACCTGGTCACCTGGTCACCTTCCTCTGCTCCTCAGGCTCCCTGCCGGGCCAGTGCGACTTTGAAGGCGGAGTCTGCGGCTTCGCCCAGGACAAGAGAGGAGACAAAGCCGACTGGCTGCGAGTCCGAGGACACACCCCCACCTCCTATACGGGACCCCAAGGAGACCACACCACTGGGGTGGGTGAGTCCTTTACTCACGCGTCTCTCTGTTCAATCAGAGAACCCCCCCCCCCTAAAGGATGAATGCACCGTGCCACTTTCCTATAAATCTGCTAAATGAAGATGTCAGAATCCTCGTGTGTTGGAGGTTTTTGCGTCTTCTTCTTCTTCATGTGATTTATTTCTACAGCTGCAATAATGAGTCCCGTAACCGTGGACCCCCCCCCCCCCCCCCCCCCAGGCTACTTCATGTACATCGAGGCGTCGCTCATGCGTCCGGGTCACAAGGCCAGGCTGCTGACCTCTGACCTGCGAGGCTCCTCCTCCCCTCAGTGCCTGGTCTTCTACCTCCACATGTACGGCTCCGGCACCGGGATCCTGAGCGTGCTCCTGCGCCGCGGCGGGCCGGACGCGTTGCTGTGGCGCCGCCGCGGCGAGCAGAGCGTCAGCTGGATGAGGGCGATGGTGGACTACCGCTGCGACGTCCGACACCAGGTGCGTCGGCGGGAGTCACAGACAGCGAGGTGTCCTTCGTCTCCACTCGTCATCAAAGGGGACCAGAGCAAACTGCATCACAGGCTGGGGGCGCGGATTGTTCTGAAGTTATGGATCCTAGTCCTCTTCTCAATACCGCCTGACGGTTCCTTTGGATTACATTGTGAAGGAAAACAAGACGATTCATTTATTCATTTCTTATTCTTGTGTGTAAATAAATCGTCATTCTGAAAAGTTCCAAAATCGTTAAAATACATAAGCAGCTAATCAATTAGTGAAGTAATCGGCTTTTATTCATTAGCATGTTCTTATGATTAAACTCTCGTCTTTACGAATGTAGAACCGGTTCTCGTTCAGAACCCAGTTTCAGGGGAAAGTCTGCCGAGTCGTGTACGGGGGTCCCTTCTCTTGCTAACTTGCATTTATTCACGCTGGTCATTATGGTTTCCTAAAAACATTATTGGGCCCATGTAACGATCGATGAATCAGAACATCAGAACATTTATGTATGACGTGTGTTAGACACGCAAATAATTTGACTTGGCAGCTGGTGTTAGACAGACAAACAAAACAACAACAATCAACAGTCAACACAGTGCAAGAATTTAAACATTACATTGCTAATGGTATAAGATTTTTTTTATTTCTAAAAAAAAAATCTGTTGATTAGGGTCAGTGGGGGACCCGGGCTCTATTGATGAGGGTCAGTGGGGGACCTGGGCTCTATTCATGAGGGTCAGTGGGGGACCTGGGCTCTATTCATGAGGGTCAGTGGGGGACCCGGGCTCTGTTCATGAGGGTCAGTGGGGACCCGGCTCTGCTCATGAGGGTCAGTGGGGACCCGGGCTCTGTTCATGAGGGTCAGTGGGGGACCGGGCTCTGTTCATGAGGGTCAGTGGGGAACCGGGCTCTGTTCATGAGGGTCAGTGGGGGACCCGGCTCTGTTCATGAGGGTCAGTGGGGACCCGGGCTCTATTCATGAGGGTCAGTGGGGGACCCGGGCTCTGTTCATGAGGGTCAGTGGGGAACCGGGCTCTGCTCATGAGGGTCAGTGGGGACCCGGGCTCTGTTCATGAGGGTCAGTGGGGGACCGGGCTCTGTTCATGAGGGTCAGTGGGGAACCGGGCTCTGTTCATGAGGGTCAGTGGGGGACCCGGCTCTGTTCATGAGGGTCAGTGGGGGACCCGGCTCTGGTCATGAGGGTCAGTGGGGACCGGCTCTGTTCATGAGGTCAGTGGGGACCGGGCTCTGTTCATGAGGGTCAGTGGGGACCCGGCTCTGTTCATGAGGTCAGTGGGGACCGGGCTCTGTTCATGAGGGTCAGTGGGGACCGGCTCTATTCATGAGGGTCAGTGGGGAACCGGGCTCTGTTCATGAGGGTCAGTGGGGACCGGCTCTGTTCATGAGGGTCAGTGGGGACCGGGCTCTGTTCATGAGGGTCAGTGGGGGACCCGGCTCTGTTCATGAGGTCAGTGGGGGACCGGCTCTGTTCATGAGGTCAGTGGGGACCGGCTCTGTTCATGAGGGTCAGTGGGGACCGCTCTGTTCATGAGGGTCAGTGGGGACCGGCTCTGTTCATGAGGGTCAGTGGGGACCGGCTCTGTTCATGAGGGTCAGTGGGGACCGGCTCTGTTCATGAGGGTCAGTGGGGACCCGGCTCTGTTCATGAGGGTCAGTGGGGACCCGGGCTCTGTTCATGAGGTCAGTGGGGACCCGGCTCTGTTCATGAGGTCAGTGGGGACCCGGCTCTATGAGGTCAGTGGGGACGGGCTCTGTTCATGAGGGTCAGTGGGGACCCGGCTCTGTTCATGAGGGTCAGTGGGGACCGGCTCTGTTCATGAGGTCAGTGGGGACCGGCTCTGTTCATGAGGGTCAGTGGGGGTCAGTGGGGACCGGGCTCTGTTCATGAGGTCAGTGGGACGGGCTCTGTTCATGAGGTCAGTGGGGACCGGGCTCTGTTCATGAGGTCAGTGGGGACCGGGCTCTGTTCATGAGGGTCAGTGGGGGACCCGGCTCTGTTCATGAGGGTCAGTGGGGGAACCGGGCTCTGCTCATGAGGTCAGTGGGGACCGGGCTCTGTACATGAGGGTCAGGGGGGACCCGGACTCTGTTCATGAGGGTCAGGGGGGACCGCGCTTTGTACATGAGGGTCAGGGGGGACCGTGCTCTGTTCATGAGGGTCAGTGGGGGAACCGGGCTCTGTTCATGAGGGTCAGTGGGGGACCCGGCTCTGTTCATGAGGGTCAGTGGGGGAACCGGGCTCTGTTCATGAGGGTCAGTGGGGGAACCCGGCTCTGTTCATGAGGGTCAGTGGGGGACCGGGGTCTGTTCATGAGGGTCAGTGGGGACCGGGCTCTGTTCATGAGGGTCAGTGGGGACCCGGCTCTGTTCATGAGGGTCAGTGGGGGACCCGGGCTCTGTTCATGAGGTCAGTGGGGACCGGGCTCTGTTCATGAGGGTCAGTGGGGACCCGGCTCTGTTCATGAGGTCAGTGGGGACCCGGCTCTGTTCATGAGGGTCAGTGGGGACCCGGGCACTGTTCATGAGGGTCAGTGGGGACCCGGCTCTGTTCATGAGGGCCAGTGGGGGTGCCGGGCTCTGTTCATGAGGGTCAGTGGGGACCGGGCTCTGTTCATGAGGTCAGTGGGGACCGGCTCTGTTCATGAGGGTCAGTGGGGACCCGGCTCTGTTCATGAGGGTCAGTGGGGACCGGCTCTGTTCATGAGGTCAGTGGGGACCGGGCTCTGTTCATGAGGTCAGTGGGGACCGGGCTCTGTTCATGAGGGTCAGTGGGGACCGGGCTCTGTTCATGAGGTCAGTGGGGACCCGGCTCTGTTCATGAGGTCAGTGGGGACCGGCTCTGTTCATGAGGGTCAGTGGGGACCGGCTCTGTTCATGAGGTCAGTGGGGGACCGGGCTCTGTTCATGAGGGTCAGTGGGGACCGGGCTCTGTTCATGAGGGTCAGTGGGGACCCGGGCTCTGTTCATGAGGGTCAGTGGGGACCCGGGCTCTGTTCATGAGGGTCAGTGGGGAACCGGGCTCTGTTCATGAGGGTCAGTGGGGACCCGGGCTCTGTTCATGAGGGTCAGTGGGGACCGGGCTCTGTTCATGAGGGTCAGTGGGGACCCGGGCTCTGTTCATGAGGGTCAGTGGGGGACCGGGCTCTGTTCATGAGGGTCAGTGGGGACCCGGGCTCTGTTCATGAGGGTCAGTGGGGGACCGGGCTCTGTTCATGAGGGTCAATGGGGCCCCGGGCTCTGTTCATGAGGGTCAGTGGGGGGACCGGGCTCTGTTCATGAGGGTCAGTGGGGACCCGGCTCTGTTCATGAGGGTCAGTGGGGGACCCGGGCTCTGTTCATGAGGGTCAGTGGGGGACCGGGCTCTGTTCATGAGGGTCAGTGGGGGACCGGGCTCTGTTCATGAGGGTCAGTGGGGGACCGGGCTCTGTTCATGAGGGTCAGTGGGGCCCCGGGCTCTGTTCATGAGGGTCAGTGGGGGACCCGGGCTCTGTTGATGAGGGTCAGTGGGGGACCGGGCTCTGTTCATGAGGGTCAGTGGGGGAACCGGGCTCTGTTGATGAGGGTCAGTGGGGGACCCGGCTCTGTTGATGAGGGTCAGTGGGGACCCGGGCTCTGTTGATGAGTGTCAGTGGGGACCCGGCTCTGGTCATGAGGGTCAGTGGGGGACCCGGCTCTGGTCATGAGGGTCAGTGGGGGAACCGGGCTCTGTTCATGAGGGTCAGTGGGGAACCGGGCTCTGTTCATGAGGGTCAGTGGGGGAACCGGGCTCTGTTCATGAGGGTCAGTGGGGACCGGGCTCTGTTCATGAGGTCAGTGGGGAACCGGGCTCTGTTCATGTCAGTGGGGACCGGCTCTGTTCATGAGGTCAGTGGGGAACTCTGTTCATGAGGTCAGTGGGGAACCGGGCTCTGTTCATGAGGTCAGTGGGGACCGGGCTCTGTTCATGAGGGTCAGTGGGGACGGGCTCTGTTCATGAGGTCAGTGGGACCGGGCTCTGTTCATGAGAGTCAGTGGGGAACCGGCTCTGTTGATGAGGTCAGTGGGGACCCGGCTCTGTTCATGAGGTCAGTGGGGACCGGGCTCTGGTCATGAGGGTCAGTGAGGGGACCCGGCTCTGTTCATGAGGGTCAGTGGGGGAACCGGGCTCTGTTGATGAGGGTCAGTGGGGGACCCGGCTCTGTTGATGAGGGTCAGTGGGGGACCCGGCTCTGTTGATGAGGGTCAGTGGGGGACCGGGCTCTGTTCATGAGGGTCAGTGGGGAACCGGGCTCTGTTCATGAGGTCAGTGGGGAACCGGGCTCTGTTCATGAGGGTCAGTGGGGGACCGGCTCTGTTGATGAGGGTCAGTGGGGACCCGGGCTCTGTTGATGAGTGTCATTGGGGGAACCGGGTTCTGTTGATGAGGGTCAGTGGGGACCCGGCTCTGGTCATGAGGGTCAGTGGGGGACCCGGCTCTGGTCATGAGGGTCAGTGGGGGAACCGGGCTCTGTTCATGAGGGTCAGTGGGGAACCGGGCTCTGTTCATGAGGGTCAGTGGGGGAACGGGGCACTGTTCATGAGGGTCAGTGGGGAACCGGCTCTGTTCATGAGGGTCAGTGGGGAAGGGGGCTCTGTGCATGAGGGACAGTGGGGGAAGCGGGCTCTGTTCATGAGGGTCAGTGGGGGAACCGGGCTCTGTTCATGAGGTCAGTGGGAACCGGGCTCTGTTCATGAGGTCAGTGGGGAACCGGCTCTGTTCATGAGGTCAGTGGGGAACGGGCTCTGTTCATGAGGTCAGTGGGGACCGGGCTCTGTTCATGAGGGTCAGTGGGGACCGGGCTCTGTTGATGAGGTCAGTGGGGAACCGGGCTCTGTTCATGAGGTCAGTGGGGACCGGCTCTGTTCATGAGGTCAGTGGGGACCGGGCTCTGTTGATGAGGGTCAGTGGGGAACCGGGCTCTGTTCATGAGGGTCAGTGGGGGACCCGGCTCTGTTCATGAGGGTCAGTGGGGGACCCGGCTCTGTTCATGAGGGTCAGTGGGGGAACCGGGCTCTGTTGATGAGGGTCAGTGGGGGACCGGGCTCTGTTCATGAGGGTCAGTGGGGGACCCGGCTCTGTTCATGAGGGTCAGTGGGGAACCGGGCTCTGTTGATGAGGGTCAGTGGGGGACCGGGCTCTGTTGATGAGTGTCAGTGGGGGACCCGGCTCTGTTCATGAGGGTCAGTGGGGGACCGGGCTCTGTTCATGAGGGTCAGTGGGGGACCCGGCTCTGTTCATGAGGGTCAGTGGGGGACCCGGCTCTGTTCATGAGGGTCAGTGGGGGACCCGGGCTCTGTTGATGAGGGTCAGTGGGGGACCCGGGCTCTGTTGATGAGGGTCAGTGAGGGGACCCGGGCTCTGGTCATGAGGGTCAGTGGGGGACCCGGGCTCTTTCCATGAGTATATGTTTAAATACAAAAGTAGGTCCAGAAGAAAAGGCCTCTCTCTCCTGTGTGACCGGTGGACTTCTCACTGTTCGCCTCACACACTCTCATGTTCCCTGCAGATTATCTTTGAAGCCATCCGGGGCCCGACGCTGCGGAGCGACATCGCCATTGATGACATCCATTTCAAAAGGGGGCCATGTGAAGGTGGGTCTGACCCGCGGGAGGAAGAGGTCGACGTGAGCGCCGGGTCGGGTCTGAGAGGTAACATCTCGTCTCCTCTTCAGATCTCGGCGACGTCTCGCCATCCTCCGGCTTCTCGGAGTATTTCAACGAGATCGAGAACTGAGACCGGCAGTCGGGACCTCCAGCCTCCGTCCTGCCATCTTTCATTCACGTCCCCAAGTCTGTTTAGTCTTTTTTTTCTAGTTCTTCTCAGTTTGTCTTGGAATTGTTACGACACACCGAGGGATGGCCGCACATCGTCCAATCACACCTCATTCTCGTGACTATCAAATACGCGACTGCACCCCCCCCTGTTGAGGCCAGTGGACACCACGCACAAAAAAAGTCATGCAAATATTTTGACAAATATGCCATGGGCGGGTCCAGGTGTGGTCTGGCTCTAGAGAGGGAGACCAGCACACGGGTAACGTTTCTACACGGCGGCTTTTCAATTGACACCAATGAGCTAGGAAGCTAGCTTTAAAAAAAACAAAAAACGACACACCCGCTACTTCTTTGGTTCTTTTCATTGGGGTGACACACACACAGACACACACACACACAATTCAGTTTATTTGTATAGCCCATTTTCACAAATTATAAATGTGTCTCATAGTGCTTCACAATCTGTACACATAGACATCCCTGACCTTTGACCTTTGACCTCACATCGGATCAGGAACAACTCCCAAACAACCCTTCAGGGGAAACAAGGTCAGAACCCTTGAGGAGAGAACAGAGGAGGATCCCTCTCCAGGATGGACAGAACAATAGACGTCATGTGACCAGAAGGAATCATTACACACTAATTAAAACACAGTAACAACACAATGGGGGTAGAGCGGAGGAGTGGGCGGAGTCTCAGCAGGGCCATGGCATCGTTGGTAGGAGCCACATTTCACGATCCAGACCTCCATGCTCCACCAGGCAGATACGCACACAGTGAATTAAAAAGGTAATTTCCCAAAACAGCTGCTCACTGTAGTGTTCATCGTGGGGCAGTTTTCTGCTCGGCGTTGTCAGGCCCACTTTGCCGTGTGGTGGCATCGGGCCTGGACTCCTGCCCCGTGGTCCGTGTGGGATGAAAACAAAGCGCACAACAACACGATGGAAACATGAACAAACCGACGTCGTCTCTGGACTCCGTTTCATTGGCCGACTCGCTCGCCTCCGGACGGGGAACTCTCCCCGGCTGTCGGCTCGCCGTCGATTCACCACAGAATCAAAGCTTCGGCAGGCATGACACTTTTAATAATCCTTTTAATTGGGCTTTTATATTGAATTGTTTGTTTCTATCGTTGTTTCTAGTAACCGGTGTTTGAATCCATACATGGAGAGATGGTGATGTCAGGGAATGTGTCTTTTGTTGGGGAGCGCGTGGTTCAAGTTCGAATGCCAAGAACACGCTGAGTTTTTCTTTATTAAGTTACTCATCTCATCATCAGATTTCTTGTAATAATAAAATTAATGTATTGTGTTATTTCCACTGTGACAAAGGACACGAGTCCAGCTTCAGTCTTCAGCCACAATCAGACGCGGTCCCTTTTGTTTTTTTGGTAAATCCCAAATCTTCTCGAGGCTTCAGTGAGGTGCTCGAAACAAAAGAGATTTGTGCATTGATTGTACACAGATGTGCTTCTGTTGAGCCGTTGGCCTGTGAACCCGACTGAGGGGCGGTGGGGAGCTCCTCGACTGACCTCTACTGACATCTGGGGCCTCTTTAGTTCTGCTGTCTCTCCCCATTCTATGAACCCCTGACACTAAAGTACACAAATCCGTCACAACTGTTTCTGAGGTTCTGAAACCCTCATGTTTGGCACCAGTAAAGGTCGATTCAATTCAATTCAGTTTATTTTGTGTAGCCCAATATCACAACTTACAAATTTGCCTCAGAGGGCTTTACAATCTGTACACATACGACATCCCTGACCTTTGACCTCACACGGGATCAGGAAAAAACCTGAAACAAAACTTTCATGGGGGAAAAAAGGTAAGAACCCTTCAGGAGAGCAGAAGCAATAGATGTCATGTGACCAGATGAACGGAGTGACAGAGTTATATAAACATATTAATTCCGGCCGCCGCCATCTTGTTTCTTTGAACCAGAAATGACGACGATAGTTCAAGCGGTCGTTTCCCCAAAGACTTCTATACATTCAGACTTCTA
The DNA here is from genome assembly GCF_029220125.1 of Pseudoliparis swirei. Classification (NCBI taxonomy): domain Eukaryota; kingdom Metazoa; phylum Chordata; class Actinopteri; order Perciformes; family Liparidae; genus Pseudoliparis; species Pseudoliparis swirei. Next base: position 29,600,950 of record NC_079394.1, on the reverse strand, counting down.
TTACAACTGAGGGAGTCGCCACTCGACGCCTATGGGAGAGAATTATAGTTGAAGGCAGAGAATCCTTTTTCTAAACCGGAGGCTGCTGTCGTGTCGTCTCATAGTTTGAGACATTATTTCTATTCATTGTGTTTGAAGACAACAAAAATCTGGAATTTCGTTCTTACCGCTCCACCCGGTATGTTTGTAACTCCCTGATCGTTGCTCTGCCATCAGGTGAACATATCAAACATTGAATGGGATGGTGTCCCACCAATATATACGTTCAATGTAGAGACACTAAAATGACTAATGGTGACGAGCAGTTTGTACACATTTATTTTCCATGTGCTTCTCTCCGTATGTGGATCTGTCTCATGAACCACGGCGTCATGTGACGCATGACGAGCTTTTTATTTTCTGGTCTTTACCATTCTTGTCTTTTTTACATTATTACATTACATTACGTGTCATTTAGCTGACGCTTTTATCCAAAGCGACTCACAATCCTGTTACATTCATACACCGTAGACGCAGCTACAGGGAGCAACTCATGGCTAAGTGTCTTGCTCAAGGACACATCGACTAGGGCGGGGATTGAACCGCCAACCCCCTGATTGAAAGACGGACCTGCTACCCACTGACCCACAGTCTTTTCTATCAGGTCTGCAGAATGTACACGACACAATCATACTGTTGATATTGAATAAAATGGTTGACATTCCATGTGTCTGTGACTCCTACTTCACACACACAACTATTAACTATTAGCTGATATTTCTTCCTTAGTTCTGGATTGTTTACCGGGGACAGATGTGCACAGATGTGTCAGTGAGTTGTTACACTGTAAAACATCGTAAAACATTTTAAGCCCGTTAAACTTGCAAATCAAAGTTCACCTGCTGCCTTAAAAATGCATTTTAACTCAGCTTGAAGAATTGCTTTGATTCAACTAATAAATGAAAGTTAATTAAGTGGATTGAACTACAATGTTCTCGTTGTCTAAACATATTTCTTTAAGTTGGCAAAGTTGATTTAACTTTTTGTCCCTCGTTGTTTAAACTTGAGAATCACAAATAATTATTTTACATCATCAGTTCAAGAAAACTTTCCTAACCTAATCGAACAAACACACATTTTTGCTTCATTGTAACTTAGTTTGAAGTTAAAATAACGTAACCTTGTTATACAACTCGCCATTTCAAGTTAAAAGGATTTCAATTCCAGATGTTTCAACTTGACTTGACTAATAATTGCAAGTTTGCTCGTTTTATTAAAAAAAGTAGCCTACCCATAATTCTTACTTCTGTTCAAAAGAACATTACCTTTAAATTGGAGCTTACTTAAGAGCACTTCCAGGTCGAATAGATTCTGATCAGTGTCTCTCGGAGGCCGTGAGCCTGTGGAGAAAAATAAAACTCCCGTGCTTTGTCTTCAGTGGCATTTCTTCTTCTATTTTTGATCAATATTTTCTCATTTTAAACTGTTAATTTCACTTAAATGTTTTTAAACTTTTTTCTAAACGAGACATTTGATCCGTCATACAAAGTAACCTTAAAGTTGTAAACCTCAGTATGACGGCATTAAATGTAGAAGTTTAAGCAATGTACAAGTAGAAGTCTTGATGGAGACTCATTGTTGGCGGGTTTAACCCACTTCCGCTTCCTGCCATTGTGTCTTGGACGGCACTTAATATGGCCGACCAATCACGCGAACGGAAGTAGAACGGAGAGGGTGTATGTGTGTGTGTGTGTGTGTGTGTGTGTGTGTGTGTGTGTGTGTGTGTGTGTGTGTGTGTGTGTGTGTGTGTGTGTGTGTGTGTGTGTGTGTGTGTGTGTGTGTGTGTGTGTGTGTGTGTGTGTGCGTGCGTGTGTGTGTGTGCACTTCTTTTGTAACAAGTCATACCTGTCAGGTTTGGATAAACTTCCGAAAGGAGAGCGTGACCTCTGGCGGCGCCCACATGAGAGACAGAGGTGTGGCAGCGCCCTCTAGTGGCTCAACCCGTGCTGGTGGTGAGGCACCACATGGACCCCCACTGGACCCCCACTGGACCCCCAAGCACTCCAGTCGGTGCACATTATAGTTCACCTGGTTCTGCTCTGGTCAGGCTGGATCACGAGCCAGAGAACAGAGGCCCCGAGACCCCCAATGCCCCTCCCCCCCCCCTCCCAAAGCTCCAGGTGTAAATACATCTGAGTATATGCAGAACTGAACAAAAGGGCTTCTAAGGCCATCTTCAGGAAGAAAACAATTCACACCTGTTATTCCTTTTGTTGTTCTTCTCGATCTGTGAGGTTTCCTCCTCCAGTCCAAAGGCATGCAGCTCAAGAGTCTTTTATTTTGTATTCTGTTTGAAGTGTTCATGGAGCCACTGGAGGGCAGTCAGTCGCCACATTCACACTCCAGAGCTCAAGCATGACAGCAATATATGAGCTTCAACCTCCTCTTTTAGTATTATTTCAATACTCATTATTATAAAACATGTTCACCGTTTCCTTGTGTCACAAAATACATATTTCCTCTGTAGCTCGTGCACGATGAGCTTCACCATAAAGATCAACTCTACGGTTATTTAAGATGCGCTGGTGCCTCTGATCGTTTCCTCCTGTACTTATGAGGCTGAATATGAAATCTCATGTGATATTTTAATTGAAATTTCGCAAAGTTCGACCAATCTCCTGCTGAAATGTTCATTTCAAATTACGACCAGGGGGCGACTCCTCTGGTTGTATAGAAGTCTATGCTTCATGTATCAAAGCTGCATTCTCTCTACTGACCACCAGGGGGCGACTCCTCTGGTTGTAAAGAAGTTTATGCTTCATGTGTTAAAGCTGCATTCTCTCTACTGACCACCAGGGGGCGACTCCTCTGGTTGTATAGAAGTCTCTGCTTCATGTGTTAAAGCTGCATTCTCTCTACTGACCACCAGGGGGTGACTCTGGTTGTATAGAAGTATATGCTTCATGTGTTAAAGCTGCATTCTCTCTACTGACCACCAGGGGGCGACTCTGGTTGTATAGAAGTCTATGCTTCATGTGTTAAAGCTGCATTCTCTCTACTGACCACCAGGGGGCGACTCTGGTTGTATAGAAGTCTATATAATGACTCTACTTCTCTCTTGATGTTTTCCCTCAGTAAACATTGTAATCATGAGTTTATGTCTCAGTCTCTAGTTTCAAGTCTTCTTCTATACAGCATGATGTCATCATTTAGTACTTTATGGTTATTTAGAGTCAAACAGACCGTAAAGGAGACTATGCTTTAGGGCGGGGCTTACTGTGATTGACAGGTCGCTAACAGAGGCGTAGACGGCTTCTCTACGTCACTTCTCCTGATAACTTCAAAACGACGGTCGTTAGATATTATCCTGATTTATTAAGTAAACTAAACAAATATTTAATTGGAGTCATATTCTTCTCCCGAGCCAATCAAAGCAGACGAGGTTTTTTCAGCAGGTGGTCTTAAAGAGACAGGCGTTAAAAAACGAGGCGTTGCAGACAGAGGGAGAATAAAGGTATATTCAGATGAACAATATAAGAAAAACAATGTGGCTTTTTTACATTAAAGCATGTAAACATGTTATAATAGTAACTCATTATGCAATTGAGAACCTGAAAACGAGCATGACATGTCCCCTTTAAAGCAGCAGTGCTGTTGCTGGGGATCCAGAGACAGCAGCAGGGTGACAGGAAGACACGAGGACCCCTGGCGATGCCTTCGGAGCCGCGGGACGCAGGCATTATACTTCTCAGAATAAAAAGAGGGTTCATAAATGATTGAAGAGTTGATGCCCTCGCAGTGAAAAGCAACTAATTAGCTCGTCGTCATTAGTGCAAGTGGTCAGTGTGTGACAGTTGCGATGCCATTGATTGCACCCGGCGATTTGGTCGGACGATCCCTGGAGGTTAATCATCGACAGGATGGAGGGGTCCAGCGCTCCGTCAATAACCCTTCATCTGGAACTCGCCGAGGGTTCGTCTCAAGAGCCGAGCGCTCCTCAAATGGCCGAGAGCTCCCAACTCCATGAAGAGATTAGAAAACGTGGAAGGCCTTGGAGGGCGAATGGGAAGTGGGTTCAGGTGATCAAAAAGCTATTCTGTAGAATACTGCCATATTGCTTTATGAAGCATATGAAGTTATTTATATTACGATATGATACACATTAGACACATGAGCTTGTGGTCTCGATGTGTTGGATTCCAGAGGGAAGGGTTTTAGGCTTGGGGATGATAACAGTGGCGAAAATCATTGAAGGTCATTTCCTGAATAGACACATGTGCCGCCTTCTTTAAAATGCGATGTGTAATACCTATAACCACCTGCAGGGGGAAGCTTAATATAAAAAAAAATCTTAATAAAAAAAGAAATACCTTCAAAAAAATCTCAAGATTATGCAAAATATGAACAAAGTCGTTAAAAGGAAAAAGCACAATGTCATCCTCCATTATGTACGATGAAAGCATTGTAACTGTTTTTATGTTTCCATTTCCAAGTAGCTGGTCAATATCGCTGATCATTATTGACCTTCACATCTGCTCGGCTTTTTCTCTCCCTTGTATACATCTTCCTTTCTGCCCCCCACGCCGATAAATCCATTCACTCACAGCCATGTGTCGGATTGAATGTTTATGGTCTTCCTCTATTGTCTTATTGAGGGAGCGTTATGAACGATGGATACTGGCCACCGACCTATAAGCACTAAGGGAACGGTGAGAAGAAATGACATCAACACAGTATGAGTGAGCAGATATTACTGCCAGTACAGCCTTCTTATAATGCACAGTGTGTTTATGTATGTGTGTATATATATATATATATATATATATATATATATATATATATATTTATATTTGAATATATTTTTTAAAATATATGTTTATATATATATTTATTTATTTATATATATACAGTATATATTTGTATATGCATATAGATTTATATATTCATATATTTATATTTGTATGTATATATATTTAGATATATATACATACATATATATTTATATATTTATTTATATATATATATGTAAATATATATGTATATGTGCCTGCAATCGCTCTAGTGAAGTCCTCTGAACCTCCACTAGGTGGCGCTGTTCTACAGCATACTGTGTCAACCTGCTTACAGAATTAGATTATTTGTCAGGCAACACACACACACGCACGGACGCACACACACACACACACACACTTTGAACAGGTCAGATTTAAAGGTGTGTTAAAAAATCGAAATATAATCCCGTAACAAATAAAACGATGGGATTGTCTCTGCACCGGTTGGTCGTGTGCCTTGAAGTACGTGTTGTATGTTCGACAGGAAGTCGTCACACAACTCTTCTTCCTCACCAGCTGTCCAGGTACAGTCTCACCCTTTCTATTCATCATAACTCAGCGGATACAATGGGTTCCCATGACAATATGTTAACGGCAGGAAGCAAGGACACCATCCCTCAACCAGTGAGAAGGACGCTTCCAGGGTCTTTTCAGGAAAAGAAAAGAAGTGTGAATGAGAGCTGCGCGTTTGTCTTTTATTTCTTGTCGGTCTACAAGTCCTTCCTGTCAGCCACTTTATTGCTTTCCCCCAAAAAATCTTTTTCTTTACAATAAACATAAACAACAAACACCTCACAGAACAAAGAGACAGCAAACTACCTCGGGACGTCTCTCCAGAAGGAGGCCTTCGATGACGTCGTATTAGTGAACGCTATTTACACAAAAAGATGATGTACCTTGACTAATGAAAAGGTTCTCCACACCTATAGCTCTCATGTCCTCACGTCTTTCTGCTTTGACTCTTGGATGAGGATGTCCTTATTTTTCCGAGACTGAAGGCAGTGGAAGACAAAGAAGCGGCTCTGAGAGCACGCGTCTGTAGGACTATGTGGCATTCTTCATATTGTTATTATTCTATTATGTTATTACAGCTCAGGCTGATGAAGCTCAAACTGCTCCTTTGACGTGAGAGAACCAGTGCTGACCTTGCTGATGATCATTGATTTGCTTCAGCCAAATGATATATCCGACATCACAGTAAGCCCTGATTGTAGGGTCAGTGTGGTAAACGGCAGTCAATTGTAGGGTTCAGAGAAACTGTGTTTACACTGCAGCGCAGACACGAACGTCCGATAGTTATTCACTTAAAACGACATTTTAGAAAGTGAATATGTGATCTGAAGCTAGTGCTTTGCTTTTGGATATCATTAGAGTTCACAAGGACAGCAGCGGAAAGCGGCGGATTACTATAATAAAGAATAAATGTGTCAAAGAGAAATGGATAAAATAATGTAAGTACATAAAGAAACGTGGAAGGATTGAAAGTAAAGTCAATTTAAACATGAAGAGAAACAAAATTAAATTAAATATATGCTGAAATATAAAGACAAATAAATAATAAAAAACTGAATACAGTATCAGCATTTTCATTATTTATTTATGTGTACATTTATTGATTAAAAACATAAATGATGTGTCATCCCTTTAATGTATCCTCGTTGCTTTGACTTCTCCCTGATTCTCTTTGCTGTCCCTTTAAGGGCCACGCTTTCAATAAACTGGCGTTTGAGAAGGGACTCGACACGCCCCCTGAGATCCACACGTATGTTTACATACATGTTTACCTCCACCGAACCGGACCGTTTGGGACCGTAATAGTTTTGGTACCTGAACCTGCCTTGTAGTAGGCGTGTCACGTAGTATGTAGTAGGCATGTCACGTAGTATGTAGTAGGCGTGTCACGTAGTATGTAGTAGGCGTGTCACGTAGTATGTAGTAGACGTGTCCTGTAGTATGTAGTAGGCATGTCACGTAGTATGTAGTAGGCGTGTCACGTAGTATGTAGTAGGCGTGTCACGTAGTATGTAGTAGACGTGTCCTGTAGTATGTAGTAGGCATGTCACGTAGTATGTAGTAGGCGTGTCACGTAGTATGTAGTAGACATGTCCTGTAGTATGTAGTAGGCATGTCACGTAGTATGTAGTAGGCGTGTCACGTAGTATGTAGTAGGCGTGTCACGTAGTATGTAGTAGGCGTGTCCTGTAGTATGTAGTAGGCGTGTCACGTAGTATGTAGTAGGCGTGTCCTGTAGTAGGCGTGTCCTGTAGTAGATGTAGCTTCTAACATCAAACTAAATTATTTGTACGCATGAAAACTTTAATTTATACTAAGAACTAAACTTTTCACAAAAGTAGGCTCAATGAAATCCGCAAATATTAAACATATATTTGCGGTTAACTGCAATTTATGAATTGGCTAAATTAAATAGCCTAAAAAAATAGGGTAACATTTAATTGAGATTCCCTTCATTTCTAAAAGAATAGCGAACACCTTTTTCACCAAATAATAGTAACGACCCAAAGGAGATGCAACATGAGGCCCGTGTCACCTGTTGGTGTCCGGGTGGAGCAGCGCATCGTGGTCCATGGGGCCAATCAGTGAGTCGGACTGCTTTGTGCGCCTTATTGGAATTTGATATGATTTCGTGTCAGTGTGATGAAATATAGCCTGCATTTCATCTAAGATAAGAAAAATAATCTTTGGACATTTTTAGTTGTTGTTGAATGTCTGACATCTTGTCATGCAGGATTAGTCGGAAACAGACAGTTTGTCATCCTCAATGATCAATTATCAGACACGGGAACATCAGCCTGTGGTCCAACGGGGGAATAAAGGGTGGCACGGACGCCCATAAGGCATAACAAATGTTATGTGTGTTTATATACTTTAAATCTGCTGCTCACTGACTCATTGTATTCGCTCATAGAGGATTAAAGAGTCTTATAAGTCTCATAGTTGTAATAAAATATGCTGAAGTCTATGCAAGAAGAACAAACTGCAGCTGAAAAATGAATGTTCACGTGACTTAAAGCTCAGTAACTCATAGTCACAACATTATGACAGTGATTACGATGCATTATATAAAGACCATATTGTTTTAGGGGATTACAACACATTGCAAAACAAATGTTGGAATAGGTGACCAGAAGTTATGAAATATGACGACACATGACCTCCTGACTAATGACGAAATGCTTTATAATGCGTTCTGATTATTGTTATAAAGCATTACAAATGCTATGAGTGCATATACTATAATTATACAGTGCCACACGCACTTATACATGATTATAAATATGTTTATTATGCATTGGGTGTGATGGATGTTTTTTAAGAACTTCATATCAATTAAATACACACACAAAAATATTATTATTATTATTATTATTATTATTATCATTATTATTTTAATTGCATTACTATAATTAAATCCCGTTCACGTTTCTCAATATATACTATGTTTATATAGAGTATAAATATATACGGTGTATATTTATCATTTCAAATTGTAATACAAAAATGAGTGAGGTCTCCGGAGCCCCGCGGCGCGTCGGCGTCTCCCCGCCGGAGGATGAGCGTCTCCCCGCGGCTCTCTCACACTGTCCTCCTCCGTACTGACGCGCTGTCAGCAGATGGAGCAGGAGAGGAGGGTGTGTGTGTGTGTGTGTGTGTGTGTGTGTGAGGAGGAGGTGGAGGAGGGGGGGGGTCTGATCTCTGCCTCCGGAGGTCATTCTCACTACAGTTGCCACTTGTTGCCAAAGCAGCGCGGGGGCTGCACCATCCATCCAACACCCAACAAACAAACAACAAACACACACAACAATAACAACAACAACAACAACAACATTTCCAAGTCATTTTGATTCCGACCCTCGGGACCTACATGTCTGGATGCTGAATGCGGAGCGCGCCCTGGACTGAAGGAGACTCGGCTGACAGATCGCATCCTGACGGGAGCAGCATGGTTGATAACGCGGGTGTAGCCACCAAATCTGCTCTGGTAAGCCTCCAGCGGACCTTTGATTGGCTATTTTTAAACTAAACTTCTTCACAGTTCAGGTCGGTTTCTTACTTTAAAGCCTTTTTACCATTTTACTCACAATATTGGACACTTAAAAACTTCGCATTTGGGACAGTTTAGTCTTTTTTTTTGTCACGTTAGCTCGTGAGCTGTATTATAACATATTTATAAAAGTCACACACAAAGTGTGTGTGTGTGTGTGTGTGTAATGAATGACAAAAACAGTCAAAACGTGTGTTTAATCTCACAAAGTGGTAACCGTTCCCCGACCGTCCTCTCGCTGCCCCCTCCCCGCAGCAAGGCGCGTTCTCGTCCGCCGGCAGCCTTCCGCTCCAGGCTCCCTCCTCCGCCTCCTCTCACAGCGCGTTCCCCGGAGCCCAGAGCCAGCAGCCCGCCAGCGGCGGCATGAAGCTCGAGGCCGTCATGGAGAACCTGCAGCGGCAGCAGGCGGCGCGGCTCGCCCTGGAGGAGAAGCTCCGGCAGGCGGAAACGGAGAAAGACCTGCGCTCCATGGTGGAGTCCCAGATCCACCAGCAGGCGCTGGCTTTCCGCCACTACCAGGCGGCGATGCGCGGCGCCCTGGCCGCGGGAGTCGCCAATGCGTCCCCCGGAGCGACTCTCCTCCAGCGCGCCTCGGAGCTCCGCGGGACCGAGGAGGACGGGAGCTGCTCCAGACCGGGCAGCGACGACAGGGAGCGGGACGAGGACGGGGACGAGGACATGGAGGAGCAGGAGGTCATGGACGAGGACGAGGAGGGCGAGGACGACGCCGGGTTGTCCCACTACCGGGACCGGCAGCCGTCGCTCCACGGAGCCGGTCTTCCTCCGAAGGGGACCCCGCTGCATCTCATGGCCCTAGTCCCGGGGGCCTTCGCCCCGGCCCGGCGCGCAGAGTCCCCCTCGGCGCACCCGCAGCCCCAGCACCACGACTGGACCTACGAGGAGCAGTTCAAACAGGTAGGACCGGCATGGAGGAACTCAAGAGGTTCTTGTGGAAACTTGTTGATGTTTTTTGTTGTTGTTTTGTTTTCTGGTTGTTGCCATATTCACATCTGGACACTTTATGGTTGATATACTTGATATTCAACGGAATTGTGGGCTGCTTTCTGAAGGAAAACACAAGTCATAAAGAGTGTGTGCCTGTGTGTGGATGTGTGTGTGTGTGTGTGTGTGTGTGTGTGTGTGTGTGTGAGAGAGATTTCTCTGCAGAAATGTAAAGTGTTTTAACTCTGTGCATACTGAAGATTAATAAGATGAAATGAGGCAGCAGTAAACTGTGACTCAATCTTTATTATTCAATGATAAGTACTTTAGGGATGATTAATAGACCAGCGGAGGAAAATGAGAAACTTCTATAGACTGACAGGAGAACATTCAAAGATTAGCAGAGAGATCTGGATCAAAGTTTGTTTTATTAGATTTCATGTTATTGGAAAGCACATTTACTCATCATTAAAAAAGAACATACTTCTGGTCGGACAGGTTTACGAAAGATAGGCGTTATGCTGGAGCCCGTCTATCCGATGTGGTAATAATACAGTATGAATGAGAAATAATTTATTCATGAATGGATTTCTCTTCCAGAATCATCAGCCAAGGGTATTTTGTTTAGTTTTTCCCTCTCAAAAGTTGTTCCTCTTGAAATCTACAGTTAGTTACATGTTAATTACACCGTTATAAACCCTTCACGGCGGGTTCCTTATGAGCACCTCAGGGTGATGACAGCAGGTTGTTAGATTGAAGCCGTCGACGTGCTTTCCAAGCGGATCCATATCCTCTTTGTCATCTCTTATTTATGACGGATGATTTGCAGACTTCCCCAAATGCGATGTGTACATTAGCGACTGCATTAGCGCCGCACATTAAAGCAACCCGATGCATGGAAATGCAATTTAAATAGGGGGGGGGATGGGGAGGGGGGGCTGGAACCAGTAGCCTGGACACAGAGACGCTGTTTCTCTCTCTCTGATTCGTTTACGACGAAGCGTACTTGAAATAGTTCTCGTGCGTGGTCCACGGGATGCCATGCTATAGCATTCCTCGCTCAAGTCATTAGATCTTTAAGAGCGACGGGGGAAAAAGGCCTCGACGGATGAATTTAAAATCCATCTTTGTCATTAAAAGAAAGGAAAAAAGCCTGTACGTGTTGCAGAAAACTATTTTTCCATGAAGACAAAGTTCCCCGCGCCTCAGAGCTGCCTCAGGATGTGCAGTTATTGTGAGGGCTGGGGGGTCATTTGTATGTAGCCATTCAGCATAATGGTCACAGGGACAATAAAAGGATGCTTATGGCGGCTCGGCAGACAGAGCGGAGCCGCCGTGCTAGCTTTGCTCAAAGCGACAAAACAAAACCACATTTGAGGGCAGTAAATGCATCTTTGGAAAATAGGAACAAGATGTGGGGCTAAATATATATATATATTTTTTAAAGGGCCCCATCGGGGGCCAAGGAGTTTTTAATCTGATCTGGACCAAGTGGGACTGGCCGGTGTTTACAGTGGCTCCTAAATCACTTGTGTAGAGCTCAGGGACAACAGGGGAGGGCATATATATATATATATATATATATATATATATATATATATACATATATATATATATATAAATCATTTAAGGTTTTTAAATATATATTATATTAAGAATGTTTATATATATATTATATATCATTTATGTTTTTTAAATATATATTATATTAATACGATTATATATATACATATATATATAAACATATATTTTATTAATAATGTTAGATAAATATACATATATAAATATATTTGGATATATACACATATTTATAAAAATATATATGTATATATCCACATATATATATATTTATATATAATGTATAAACTGATGTTCGTAAAATTTAAGGAGATGAGAGTGTAAAACATCGAATGGAAATTCTTGGCATTGACATATTAAGATGAGAGAACGGACATCGACAGAAAGACCTGAGGCTGAGAGAGAGAGAGAGAGAGACAGAGAGAGAGAGAGACAGAGAGAGAGAGAGAGAGAGAGAGAGAGAGAGGAGCTGTTGCGTGTTGCTCTGGCAGCGGCTCAGGGAATGCAGGAAACTGGATCTGGTGGTATTCCAGCCTGGCTCACCCCCAAAATATGCTGGGATCTCCCCGTCTGTCAGTGTGTGTGTGTGTGTGTGTGTGTGTGTGTGGGAGTCGGCTCGGTGCCAAACTATTACAAAACAGAAATCCTGTGCCTTTACACACTTGGCCACGCTCCCTCCATCACACATGTTTCCACGGTGGCGTTGCAGACAGCAAAGGGGAGGAGCTAGTCCTCTGTAGTTCTGGTTCCTCTGGACCACAGACGAGGTGAACCCCCCCCCCCCCCCCCGGGCACGAGGCCGGGGAGCTTCCTCTTGAGTCGCTTCCAACGGTGTCAAAGCTCTGTCGCCGGACAGAAAAAAGGCCACCGCGCTTTAAACCATGGAGCCCCAGACCCAGTCCACCCCCCAGGCTGCTGTGGGGGGGGGGGGGGGGGGGGGTGGACTGGGAGGGTGGACCGGGGGGGTGGACCGGGGGGGTGCACTGGTCGGGTCGCCGTTCAAGTCTCTGCAGGTTCACTTCCACCATGTCACCGGAACAGAGAGACACACAAAGAACACACACAAAGCTCAGCGCTGATCCCTGACGTGTGTTTTTAGTTCCAGAGGAGCTTTTAAAACGTGCAAAAAAGGGCTTTAAAAATTAGGATTAAAAAAAAGATCCGTACAATCTTCAGTTTTTTTTCTTCTTCTTCTTCTAAACAAAAAATGCAAATCCAGTTACCAACACAAACAAGGGAGAAACACACACATGAAGATACAACTCAACTAGATCCCCTCGAATGCGGCAATTTGTTTTTGTGTACGCCACACACACACACACACACACACACACACACACACACACACACACATATTCGTCTTCCTCCTTTGTGGGGCCTGAACTTATTTTACCTGATTGTGGGGCCCACCCTTTCCAGTGCTTCTAGACCGCTGTAAAAAAATCTGGCAACATATTTAAAAAATCAATATCATAAATATCACTTCAATTTCTGAAAATGTTAAACTGTTTTTCTTGTCTTAGTTTTTTTGTCACACACACAAAATAAACACATCCTCCTTTGTCTGAGATAGAGACAATTCCAGTTTCCAATGTATTTTCTCCATGTTTTTATTAACACAATGTTGTATAAATGGAGATTTCTGGGTGAGAATAAACTCATTTAGAGAATACGACCTTTAAAGATATGTTCGTAAAATTACAGAACTACATGTTTTATAGGGTGAACTTATATGAACTAATAAATATCAGAAACTTCCCTCGTTGATTTCTCACATTTACACTATTACTTTTGTCTTACACGTTTTCTAAAATGTCATGTTGAAATATCGTCACCTTCCTAAAATAATAGTTATTTTTAATAAACCGTGACCAAATATTGATCATATGATATAGTTATATATTAATACTATAGGGGTATAATCACATGATGTGTGTCTGAGGATGGAGGCGGTTTGACCACAGGTGGTTTAGACAAAACAAATATTTAATTTAAGGAAGGTCACAATATGCAAATGAGACGTCTAACTAACTTTTTGGTGGATTTAGGAGGAAAATAAACACACACGTGTGTATTTTGGATGTTTTCTTTCCACTCGTCTGAAAGCAGACGGTTTAGTAGCATCACATAACCCCCGACATCTCTAAAATGAGCATTAACAACAGAGTTCTTTTAGCTCGCGGCGGTGTCGCCGTCTTTAAAAAATAACTGTGAAACCCAAACCGGCTCCCAAAGCTTTTGTATCGTCGCTCAAAGAGCTTCTGAAGCGTGACATCGCCCTGAGTGAATAATGTCATGTAATGAACATGTCAGTGTGCGTGAAGGAGCCGCTCCTCGCTGGGGATTGTACCTCTTCGGCTTGTTTTCTCAAACAAAACTATAGAAAAGCGTTGGAGGGCGGAGGAGGAGGAGGAGGAGGGGGGGAGCTCCAGCTGTACCGGTGTACGATTTCACCCCGCCCCACCCCCGCCACTCAAACACATGTCATGTGGGCTGCTTGTCGTATTCAAAGGCACAACAATAAATGGAAAATGTTCATGTTTTCCGGACGTTCTTGTCGTGCAGCTCCTGGAACGGAGTGGATTTGAATTAAGAGAGGAACCGGGGCGCCTGAGGGTCAGTGGTCAGCAAGTATGTCCTTCAATCAGGGGGTTGGCGGTTCAATCCCCACCCTCGTCCATGTGGCCTTGAGCAACACACATAACTCTGACTTGCTCCCTGTAGCTGTGTTAGAGTACTTTAAAAAGCGCTATATACATTAAATCATGATTATTAACATGAATTCAAGGCCAGGTGATCCGCTGATGTTTGAGTTTTTTTTGCTATTTTAGCCGCTACGAGTATTTCTGCGATATCACGTACGGGGGGGGGGGGCAAGTCTGCCGGTGACCAATGGGAGTCTCCGAGGTGGAGCTGCAATGCTGATGAGCTTTTCCCTCTCAACTCAAAAGAAAGCAGGAACCAAATCTGTGTGTATATCAGGGGAACAGAAGATTCTCAGGGCACCGCATGTGTTCTGGTTCCTTTGGTTGTGTCGTCCTTGTTTTTCAAAGGCCTCCGTCTTGAAAAACAATCAGCCCCTCCGATCTGACCCCCCCCCCCCCCCTCCAACAAACTTCTTGAACCACCCACTTTAATGTGACCATAAAACCCGATCAGGGCTTTGAAAGAGTCCTGTGTCAACATCCAGTGGAAAGACCTCGAGTGGAGCGACCGCCACAATAACACAACACGCCAATTAATACGCATGGAGAATTGTTCATACATACATACATATACTGTATGTGTATATATATATATATATATATATTAGGGCTGTCAATCGATTAAAAAAAAGTAACTAATTAATTGCACATTTTGAAATTCTTTCTTCTTCTTTTTAAAGACAAAACTTCACACAGAGCTGTGTTTTCAAAGAGGCTCCTACATATAAAGTGCCAGCGAGGTATTTAATATCGTGGATGATAAATTGTTTCTTCAGTGAAACATCCAGATGAGTTTTTTAAAAGAAGTATATTGAGACCCCATTGGTCCTGTCATCTTTAACATGAACAGCAGAACCAGTGGCCTTGATAACTGACTGACATTCACATATGTCACGTTAACCCTCTGGAGGCTGGGGGCATTTTATACATTTTACAAAAAAATGTAAATTCACCTTTTAAAGGCGTTTGCATATGACACATACCCACGTGTTCTACATCAAACATTCCAGAACAATCTCAGCTCTATTCAATGAGGCACATTGTCCTGGTGCCGTGTTCTCTGCTCTCTGACTGACAGGCTGCTAATGAGCCTCACCTGTGAGGTGGGAGGTCCTTTGTGATTTACTGAGTGTTCATTGGTTGTTTTTTTCGCAAAATGTTGACAGACAAACGGATTGACCAATCACGTTGAAGGCTTCGTGTGACGAGTTCTTTCCGCGCCGCGTCACCCGACACGTCGCCCCTCCGTTCCTCTGTGGATCAGAGGGGGAGACGGGAGGAAGGAGGAGCAGGAGGAAACCCGACTTATTCATACACGAGTTAAACTGATTTCTGCTCCTTATTTTAGCGGAGAAATAATTGTTTTAAAAACGGAAACAGTGTCAAACCGCACTGCAAAAACGTCAAAGCACACCGGAAGTAAACAAAGTTGCGTTAAAATATTTTAATGCGTTAATCGCGGCCAAATTAATCGCATAGATTAATGCGTTAACGCTGACAGCCCTAATATATATATGTATATATGTAGTTTATCAGGCAGTAAACCCTCCCCCACCAACCCAGGATCTTTGGCTCCACATATTCATCTAACAGCTGTAGCTCGCTTTAAAAATGTGCTCCGTCACTGGGAATGCTTTAATGGCATTCCTCGCGGTTACACGGTGGATCTGCCACATGGGTGGGTGGGGGGGCCGGGGGGGGGATCTGAAGTGCATGTGTGTGTGTTGTCTGGGACCAGGTGTAGGGTGAAAAGGTCCCCTTCCCAACAAATATATTGTCAATTTCCTAATAATTGCAATTTTTTCATCACAAATATTTGGTGCTTTTTTGAGCAACCGTGGCAACCGAGGCCACGCTGCTGATCTGATGGTCCCGTCTTGCAGAGTGTGTGTGTGGGGGTGGGGGTGGGGGGGCTCTGTGTCAGGATATGATATATTTTAAGACCTCGATTTCGATTATCAGAATCAGCTTTGGAGGACTGGTGTGTGTAAACATAGAAGGGATTTGACTCCGGTTCTCAGGCCGTGGTGTCCACGCTGCTACGGTCACATTTAAATATGCATATCTTTTGTGTCCGGGAGGGGGGGGAGGGAGGGGGGGGCTACGTCCTGGTCAACGGACGAAGTTTTGGAAAGCGAAGAAGTCTCCGGTCCTCTTTTCGCCGTCACCCTCATTACTCTGCGCTGCAACTCGACCAACTGCAGTGTGTCGCAAAAAACGACTTCCTGTTTACACCATCACGCACACGCCCAGTGGACGCGACCGGTCGCTGGTCATGTGACATGATGATTTTGGTAATAGGGGGGATGTACACAGAGAGGAGAGAGAAATATATATATATATTTATTTATATATATATTTATTTATTTATATAATAGTATGTATGATAGTGCTATACATTAAAGAGGGGCTATGTGTTATATGAACATGTTTGTATTCTTTTCTTCATTTCAATGAAACTTTTGCCTGAATACAAAGTTACAAATATTTCTAAGTAGTAGAAGTATTATAATATATGAAGTATTTTGGAGCATGTTTATTACAGACCGTAAGGCGTACAATTTAAAGTTGGACTTTTTCACACTTTTATCATTTCCTCGGCTGCAGTTGGTTGTGGACATTTAGACTTTAAACCAGGTCTTTATTGCTAGTTGCTCCTTTTTAAAATGTGTTGCAATATTTTTCTTGCTGCATTGTAATAATTTCCATCATCTCTTTCATCTGACATCAACATGATGACAACATCTTATATATCATGATATCATTACATCACAATTGCCAATGAACAAAAACAAAAAACAGTTTTCAGTTCAAATGTTTCATTCAAACAGAGGCCGGGTTGACTTGTTCACCCCCCCCCCCACCCTCAATTTGGGTGTTACTTTTTAATGGCACCAGTCTGGAATTTCTGCAGCTGTTTGCAAAAGCCCCCCCCCCCACACACACACACACACACACACACACTCTCTCTATTTACGAGCCCCGACCGCTGGTCAAACATTGCCTCACCGCTGCCGTCTCTTGACTTGCTTTTTCCATCCTGCCATTGTTGGGGAGGCCCTCAAGAGTCGTCATGGCGACGCATCGTTCCCTTCATCCGATGCGCGCGGCGACTTTCTGTTCTCCGCAGCGCCGCAAACTCAGCGATGAATCCGCCGCACGCCGTTACTCACGGGGCGACCGAGAGGCCCTTCAGGCCGGAGGTGCCGGGCTTTGAGACGAAGGGCCAGAAATCAATGTGACGGAGAGCTTGTGAGAGCGATAAAAAGAGATATACACACACATGTACATATTTAAGTGAGGCGGTGATACAATGCAATGAGTTGCATCAGCTGCCACTGGTAATAAAAAATAAAAATCTATTCTAATTGCTGATTCTAAGTAATGGCGAGAAGGGACATTTAAAATTGACCTGATACATTTAAAGCCTATTAGATCAGAAGCTCGACCACCCTGTTGCTCCGTCCTCCAGCGCACCACGCCGTCGGGCCTCCGTCAGGCGACCCTGAGCCAATGCAATGTTGTAGAAGTGGGTGGGTCCAAAAACAACCGGAGACTTTCATCCAGGAGACCGTTGTTCTTGTCCCGCGCGAAAACCAGAATTCAACTCATTTGTGGCGTAACTGAAGGAACGTCACTTCCCTCGTTGTTTTAACCCAATCCACCATCTTTCCCTCAACCCTGCACAAAAAACGTCACGAAAAGATATCCTATGAACCAAGAGGGGGAGGGGGAGGGGGGAGGGGGGGGGGCTCTTAGTTCCCAGAGGAAGTAAAAGTTACTAAATCTTGTTTGTGTACACATGATGAGGATGAGGATGAGGATGAGGATGAGGATGGGAACTCAATTTAGACACAAGTTCCTTTAGTCAAGGTAACTGCTTTCCCAAAATGGCTCTTTTGTGCCTCCAGGCTTCAATAATCAGTCCATAGGAATGGAATTTGGAAAAAATCAATGCATTTTATTAAATACATATTGAACATTTGCTGTTTGTATCTTTCTCAGCAGTGATACTTTGCTTTACTTCTGGCATCATTGACAATGTTATTAACACACTGAAACATTATCTTTTTAATAATAATAAATATTATAATTCAGTCCAGTGAGTTTATACTCCCTATAAAACCCTAAAACAAGATTATTATTGTTTTTTGTTCTAACACTGCAGTCAAATGAACCCTGGAAACCTTCAAATATCTATATAAAAAAAGACTAAATCATTTACGACGCTTTTTATCAAAGCGACTTACAATAAGTGCATTTCAACCTAGAGTACAAACTAAGAACAACAAGAATACAGGAGGAAATTTCCTCAACATAGTCGAACTACAAAAGTACCATAAGTAAGTGCTATTTAAGTGCCACTGAAGTGCAAATCTGTGTTTGACTCAATATCATACTAATGATATGTTTTTTAAGGGTTGTACTGCTGTGAAACTCATTAATATGCATCAAGATTTTTTAAAATTCTAATTTAGTGATTGATATTTCTGTGTGATTCAAGGCCTCTAAAGACCACAACCTGCACACAGAGATCAGAGGCCACAGAGAACCAACCGGGGCAGAGAATTCACTGATTCTTCAAGACACGCGACCTTCAGCCTCACCTGCGTTCTCGATAACGGCACGTTCAGCATTTTATTTTATGGACACAATGTATGTAATCAAAAGCCAAGCGGAGTCGATGGCTGAAGATGTGCATGTGCTACCCGGTGCTCAGCGCTAACGAGATTGAGCAATCATTGATAGTCAAACGCCAAACTAGCAGATTAGATTGTCGCCATAAAAGTCTGCATTTGTGTGTCAAGGTCTCGGCGCTGCACGACGGCCGCTGATTGATTCGTGTGTCGAGCCCCTTTGAGGCGTCGCCTTTCGTCCTGGCAGTGCGTCCAAAATGAGCTAATTCCAGCTAAAACTCCTTAAGTAGCTTCAACGTTTCATATCTTTTATGTCTGTTTGATGTCTGCTTCAGGCTGCACAATGAGCCTCCGTCAGGAAGCCCGGTCCCCTCAAAGCAGAACCAGCCCGGTCCCCTCAAAGTATAACCAGCCCGGTCCCCTCAAAGCAGAACCAGCCCGGTCCCCTCAAAGCAGAACCAGCCCGGTCCCCTCAAAGTATAACCAGCCCGGTCCCCTCAAAGCAGAACCAGCCCAGTCCCCTCAAAGTATAACCAGTCCGATCCCCTCCGAGCAGAACCTCACATTATCTCTGAGGTCAGGGCTTTTCTTCCTGTGAGGTCAGAGGTCAACGTTGGCGTCCTTTGATGTGTCACTTGAATGACCTCACAGATTAAACCAATTCTGTCGTTTTCATGTTGCTCTCAATGACACACAGTTCAAAAAACTACTGAAGCAAAGAAATAGAAAAGAAGGTGTACAGATTTAGTAAATGTAGATAAAAAGCAACGTAGAATATGTTATATAGCTATATAAAGATTGATATTTGACAGCGAGGGAACATGTGTCTTTACATTTTAAGCCATTGTGGGTTTAATTTGGGGCGATAAAACTACAGCTCCCATCAGGTGGTACTTGTGTGCTGTGTGTGTGTGTGTGTTTGTGTGTGTTTGTGTTTGTGTGTGTGTGTGTGTGTGTGTGTGTGTGTGTGTTTGTGTGTGTTTGTGTGTCTGTGTGTGTGTGTGTGTGTTTGTGTGTGTTTCTGCGTCATCACAACTTTCTCTTTTGGCATCGACGTTTTTACACGTGAAAGAAAGCCCTCCTTGTCTTTTCCCAGAACGCCCCACTCCTCACGCCGTCTGGAGCGCCGGCGTCCGACTCGTAAATACCATCGAGGTCAACGGATTTACAACCGGGAGGTTTTGTGAAGCTCGCACAGAGCCAACATGTTTGTTTATGTCATGATATTTGTGTTTGTGCTCATCAGGGTTATTTCAAATAACTAATGTGGGGTTTTTGAATTAGTTTTTTGTTCTGCTTCCATTGGGTGACGGGAACCCCGTCCCCCCCCCGCCCCAGGGCCCGGGTCTGGTTGGCTCCCGAGCCCAAAAACACAAACTCACCCGCTCCTCCTGATTCTTGTCTGTCGTGCCCCGGCAACCAGAGTGGAAAAGAGTATTTAAAGAGCGAGAGCTGGTTAATGAATATCCGTCCTGAGTTCCCCGGATGGACGGGTGATGCTGGAGGTGATTTGAACCCATGGTGGTGGGGGGGGGGGGGGGGGGCATTGAAACATGAACTGGTGCAGCGTGTATTTTGGGGGGGGGGGGGGGGGTCACTGATGACGTGAATGCAAAAATGTCAACTAGCTGACGGACACAGAAAGAGACACCGGCTCCATCTGTGGTGCCCCCTGTCATAGATTAATGTGTTTGTGCAGGTGTGTGTGTGTGTGTGTGTGTGTGTGTGTGTGTGTGAGTGTGTGTGTGTGCTGGCGCATAATGCATGCCATTACATTCCTATAGAGGCCCGAGCAGGGGGGGGGGGGGGGGGCACATAGCACAAAGCCTGGTCTCGGTGTCTCAGGACCGATTGAGGGTCATCTGGCGCTGTCCGGTCCGATCGGCGAGCAGAGATCAGTTCATTAACCTCTCTGGTAATCCCGACCTCGAGCTTTACGACTCCGGCGTGTCATCGAGACGTAACGGACAGCGAGTTCATGTGAATTTGGCGTATTTTGAGATACGAGGTTTAAAAAAAAAGCCCATTTAGGCTTCCAGATGCTAAAAAGAACAAGGAGACGGCTCCTTTACATGTGCTGCGTGGCGTACTCCCTCAAGATGTTTGCATTCATTTTGTATTTCAGGACCCTTCCATGGGGCGCATTGGTGGTGTGTCTATATAGTACCCCCCCCACCCCCACCACCCCCACACCCTCTTTTTCTTTGCAAGTCATTGACCCACTGTCCAAGCCTCATACGAGCTGGACCTGTTGAGTCATAACAACTTTTCCTCCCTTTCTACTGACATTAATAGTTACTCATCTATCAGAGTATTTAATTTTTAATTTTCAGAAAGACTGCTGAAGGAAGTCCACTATAAATATAGTTATTGAGTTACAGAAGTCCAAGTCTCCTGAGAGCACCGGGGCTGTCAACACTTTCAAACTCCAGAAATAATGAATCTACACCGATCTGTACCGGGACATTGCAGGGAGCATTACTATGTTGTTGTTGATGTCAGGAGGATCCACAATGCTTCGTTCCCATTGGTCGGACTTCACTTCCTGCACTTGTAGAAGTTGTATGATCAGTTTAATAATGGTTGTTATTTATTCGTTGATCAGAGCTGTTCTGATTTACTAAATCTATGACTCAGAATCCAAGTGTGGTTGATTGTGACCAACACATTGAAAACAAGGTGATCTGCAGTTAATGGAAAGGATATTTTTGTGTTAAAAAAATAAAGAGTTCAGGTTGGGTGAAAGAAAGGAAAGTGGGGATTTCTAATTATTGAAAAGAAACAAGGAGGCAGAATTTGTTTGTTTGTTTGTTTGTATTTTTTATTCAGTCAATCAAATCAAATACAATACAATATTATCCTATAAAAAAATACAAAAAAGAGAGACTGAAAAGGTATAGGTAGAAGCAAAAAAATGCTTATAAATTCCTATCCTAAATTGAAATAAAAATAAATCAGAAAATTAATATAAAATAAAGAAAAAAAAAAAAAAAAAACAACAATAAACAAGATAAAAAACAAAATATATTTATATATACTACCACATACATCTTCCATATTAATCCGTTTTTAATTACATTTATAACTCTCAAGGATTTTTTTATAAATAATTCCCTTCAAAAACAAAAAGGAGTTCACCATTCTTACTTCTATTTCAACATTATTCCATAATTGGACTCCTACAACAGAAATACATCTTCTTTTAATCCCTTTTTTAGCCTTTTGTACCGTGAACTTGCAAACATCTCAAATCATATTCACACTCATGTATTGAATATAAACTTTGTACACAGTCTGGCAGTGACTTTGCTTTAGCTCTGTACATTGTCTGCATTATTTTATAAAAACCAAATCATTAAATTTTATAACACGGGATCTGTAAAATAAAGGGTTTGTGTGCTCATCATCTTGTCATTCATTTGGTTTCCGAATCTCAAGTATTGAATTCACGCCCACCATTAGTCAGTCTAAAATAATGATATTGTATTTAATGACGCAGCCTTACATTTTTTATTTCAGTCGTTTGCTCAATTGTCTGAAACTAAAAGTAACGAATCATCCGATGAGCGTATTTTAACATTATTGGACAGATGCATATTTATGAATCATTCATATGATATAGCAGTTCGTATCAAGTGATGCTCCATCATGTCTGATGTACAGTTATCGTGTGCATTCGCCCCGACGCCCGCCGCTGTGGACGTCGCTGCCGCCTCCACAATCAGAAAGATATAACCGAGTGTTTCCTTTAAAGCGTCTCCAGTCAGACAGCCGGTGGGCTGGCGCGCAGGAAGCTGGGGAATGCAAGTGGCCGTGGTGGTTTAGAGCCCCCCCCCCCCCCACCACTAATCATTATCTCCCCCATACACACAGACCTGCTATCTCAGATGCCACCACAGCCCCCCCCCCTTACACTAATTTGCCTGGGAGTGACATCAGCCTAACAATAGCTGCCTGGTCATGTTTGCCCTCCTCCTGCAGCCCGATGGAAAGACAATACCCTTTCTGGCTGATAGAGAAGTGTGAGGTGACACTCCACTGAGAGAGAGCTTCCCCAGTCGCTCCGCTAATCGGCAGGAGCCATAAAAGTGGAGGCCGGAGCGCGGCGTCGGGTTACGAGGTCGCTGACAAAAAGCTGCCGGAGCCAAACCTCCGCGGTACGGGATGACATTTTAACGACGGGGAACTTCCACGTTCTTTATCGATGCTACGGCTACACAGGCTAGTACGAAGCGTCGGTGCTTTCACAGCTCCGGCAGCGAGTAGCACGCGGACACAGCGCGACCGGACGGGACGAGCGACTGAACATTTAGCAGCTAACGAGACCGATGTTTCTCTCGGGAGTTGGTGGGGTCCAAAATCAGAGCTGAAAGAGAGTGGATGTTTGGCTTACAGTCATCAGGTGAACACAAATACAACGACCAATACGTTTCAATGTCACTCTACTGTGTGTGGAAACCAGGGAATGTCTGCGAACACATTTAATACACCTACATTACTACGGATTCTGATTCCTACACTTGGATATCAGCCAATACCGCTTAACTAACACACTAAAGTTAAGAAGGTCATAATTCCCTCTCTAATTTTCATGTTATTTTGCCGGGAAAATCGCTGGCTAAACACGACAATTTACAAGATACATACACTACCGTTCAAAAGTTTGGGATCACCCAGACAATTTTGTGTCTTCCATGAAAAATCACACTTTTATTCATCAAATGAATATAAAATATAGTCAAGACATTGACAAGGTTAGAAATAATGATTAATATTTGAAATATTAATTTTGTTCTACAAACTTCAAGCTCAAAGGAAGGCCAGTTGTATAGCTTATATCACCAGCATAACTGTTTTCAGCTGTGCTAACATAATTGCACAAGGGTTTTCTAATCAGATATGAGTCTTCTAAGGCGATTAGCAAACACAATGTACCATCAGAACACTGGAGTGATAGTTGATGGAAATGGGCCTCTATACACCTCTGGAGATATTTCATTAGAAACCAGACGTTTCCACCTAGAATAGTCATTTACCACATTAACAATGTATAGAGTGTATTTCTGATTAATTTAATGTTATCTTTATTGAAAAAACAGTGCTTTTCTTTGAAAAATAAAGTCATTTCTAAGTGATCCCAAACTTTTGAACGGTAGTGTATATTGGAATGCATCAGGATAAAGTTATAGTTTACCATCGCTCGGTACTCAGAGCTTCCTAATGTAACTTCCGTTAACGTTAGCTAGTCGCTCCGCGATTGAGCCAAGCAGGACAGCTGTCCACTAGCAGAGCTAGTCAACGGCTAACGTGAACTAGATCTGCGGCTAACGCTAACTAGCTTTGCTGCTGACGTCAACACAGCTGAAACGTGGTTTCCTTTCTGCTGGTCATTGTGTGATAGAAGCAAAGCAAATTCATAGGGAAATCAGTTGGAGCTCATTTGCATGAATCTTGAGACGTTAATGCGGGAGACTTCCTGGTCGCCGCGGTACAAACGACATATCTGAAGGGATCGCACAGGAACTCAAGCTTGTTCTACAACATATCTGACATCTTTCTTGCATCTATTTTTGCATCACAACTTTTCACATAACAATGAGCTATTTCCACATGCCGACTGCACACTGATGTGCTGTGTATAAAACACATGTTTCAATTTTAGCGTGATGTTAATATAGACAATGAGGACAGAAGCAACGTGTTTATTCTCATTTATGATTCAATTCAATTCAATTAATTTTGTATCGCCCAATATCACAAATTACAAATTTGCCTCAAAGGGCTTGACAATCTGTACACATAGACATCCGTGTCCCAGGACCTCACATCAGATCAGGAAAAACTCCCCAAAAATATATAAAAAAACTTTCACAGGGAAAAAAGGGAAGAAACCTTCAGGAGAGCAACAGAGGAGGATCCCTCTCCGGATGGATGGATGCAATAGACGTCATGTGACCAGAAGGAAATGATGGCAGTAAAAGCCAGACATACTCCATTGTCCACCAAAGAGCAAACCTGAATCCTATTTAGCGTGTTGAAGCAGGTGTTTTCACAGGTGCATTCTGAGTCCAAGTTAGTGATCATTGAGTGATGCATTGGAAATGTTAAGAAAACAACACATACAGGCTTTTAGTTTTGAATGACGTGTCTATTGTAGTTATTAGAATTTCAGTCAACTGTCAACTGACAGGCGAGTGTTTTTGTAGAGCCCAAATCACAAATTGGCCTCAGAGTGTTTTACAATCTGTACATACTTGCACATCATTAACTAGCATGAGCACTTTTATGCAAGCTCCTGAAGATATACAATATTTTTGTTAAAAAATGTATTGTAACAGTGCATAAAGACCCACCCGGATTTATAGAAATGTTGTTCCTTGATTTCTCAGTGTACTGTCTCCACTGTGACCTTCAGGCTTCAGCTTCTACATCTATCTTTTTATCTTGTTTTTGCTTCTTAATCTGTTTGACAACCTGAATATATCATTCAAAACCCATATCGTAGATCCTTCTGTCTGCTTTGTTTTTTTCCGATGATTAGATCATAATTCTGTGCCGTCAGTGACAGTGTTGGCTCCAAGGGGCGGGGCATAGCGGATCGTCAATCACAAAAAGCTGTAATGTGCGGGGTTTCCCTCTCCATTAGAAGCAGGAGGCAGAGTTCTCCAGTTTACTGTTAGTAATTCCTCATCCATCCATCCCCATTGACCACTGTCATGCTAATGTGGCAGCTCCATTCATCAACTCCAGTAACCAGCCATGACGACACGTGAAGATGGTGAGCAGGAGATCTTACTGGTGAAGCTAATGCAGACAGATCCGCTGTCATATGAGTGGAACATGGCGATTTCTCTCAGCCAAATAGATTGCTATTGAATTATTTGGATAATATTTGTTCAATGGTGACATTTAAAACAATATTATTAAACATTGGTTATGGTAAATTGTGAATGCAGGTTGTCAATATCAGGCAATATCACTCTGGATATATCCAATATCACTCTGGATATATCCAATAATGCCAAACCTGGACAATTTAATCCCACTGTTGTCATTGATAGATGCTACCGGAGGTGATTGATTCAAGAAGAATTTGGGTGAATCGACTCTTTAAATCAAGGAGAGGAGAGACCACCGTGTATTTGAGTTGCAAAAATCAGAAATCCATGAAGCACAAAAGTCCCAAAACACCACAATGCAACACCACGACACTGATGAACAACACCTCCGATATGCGGCCAATGGCAGAGAGCAATGCAACCATGTCCTTGAATATGTCAGTGGTTCTCAAATGGGGGTACGCGTACCACTGGGGGTGCGTGAAGGTACTCCAGGGGGTACGTGAGATATTTTCTTTTACATATTTAAAATTAGCATCCATTCAAATTTTAATAATCAATAAAACACAAGTGTAAGTTCCTCAAACTTAATTGTATATTAAGTAGGCTATTGAAAGTATTATCCAACAAACTTGTGTGGATTTCGTGGTGAGAGAATGAGACAAAACTCAAAAGTGTGAGAGTCGCCATCCTGAACCCTCCTGTTACCTTTGGGGTCAATTTGACCCCATTCAATGTTAAACATCTCTAAAAAAATTATTGACATCATTTTTTTTGCTTCATATTTCATGACTTTTCCTCATTTATTGGGGACAACTGGAAAAACCTAAAATTCACATGATGATATGTTTTCAATGTCCTGAACACAACTTGTACGCATCGTTGTTCTTTGGGGTCAATTTGACCCCAGGCTGTTTTTCACTGTGTAAAACATATAAGAAATATCAACTTTTATATATATTTAAAGGGCTGTTTAGGTAGTCGACAAACAAACATAAAGTACCTCACACTTAAACTTGGGAAACAATATTAATTCTAATAATTTTCTGGAGGTTTTAATTGCTGGGGTCAAATTGACCCCGAGGGTAAAAGATGTTCGTACATTTGAAGGTCACAGGAGGGTTAAAGTCGTACGTTCTTTGTTGGCAGGGTGCTCGTCGGCTCCCGGTTGAGGACTGCTGTGTGAAATGAAGCTCGAGTGGAAATGAGATGTGACGGATACTGAGTAATTAGCCGCATGTGTTAACGGGAGCTTGTGGTCAATTATCTGCTCTGTCCGTCAAATGGAGTTTCATCTCAGACGGTCAGGTGGACGGAGACGTCGGGACGAGCTCTTCACAACGGGAACACAGGACCTCGTCTTTTTAAAAACGACGCTCTCTCACCGTCGCTTGCATTCTCTCGACTGGCCTGTAGTCCGTCGTCCTCATATCTCGTTTCAAGTCTTCTTCAATGCAGCGTGATGTTCATTTAGTGAATGATGGTCCATTTAGAAATACGGGTCTGCTTTCGCCACCGCTCACACCCAATGGAAGAAATTAAAAAGTCAACGTCCCGGTGACGTCCCGCCGCGAGCTGGAAGGCTGCGTCTTTCTTCTTCTTCTTCTTCTTCTTCTTCTTCTTCTTCTTCTTCTTCTTTTTCGTGCTCCCCACAACATTTCTTTTCTAAAAAGCAAATGACAAAGTTATTTTCTCCTTCAACAATGACAACGTTATTTTTCCTCCTTCCTTTCTTCGGGGAGGGTTAACTGTGTTGACTTGAGATTCAGACCAAGAACAGCTGTGGAATGTGTGCATGTGTTCTCTGCCGGATGACATTGCATTGTTTTGCCGGAGCCCCCCGTGTTGGCTCCTCCTCAGACTGGATCCTCCATCAGTGAAACAATGAAACACAGTCCGGTGGAGCTGAAACAACGAGTTCAATCCACCGCCTAAGTCATTTGTCCACACATTTCAGTGGACAAGAGCAGGACGTTAGCTGAACTCTGGCTACAGCTAATGTCCCCGTTAGCTGCTCTAGCTCCGGCTACAGCTGATGTCCCCGTTAGCTGCTCTAACTCTGGCTACAGCTAATGTCCCCGTTAGCTGCTCTAACTCCGGCTACAGCTGATGTCCCCGTTAGCTGCTCTAACTCCGGCTACAGCTAATGTCCCCGTTAGCTGCTCTGCTACAGCTGATGTTAGCTGCTGCTAACTCTGGCTACAGCAAGTCAAAGCATATTTCACCGAGGAGCTGGGTCATGAACAGCCGAGTCTGTTGGCTTCCCTTGAAATGGTCAGTTTCCAAATGTTGGCCCCACAGCACGCCCGAGGTCCCCACAGCTCGTCGGCACGGGTCATGATGAGCGGGGACGGCGTGGAAGGAAGAGAAAAGCGACGTGGCCGAACGCCTCATTAAAGACACGTCGCCGTGTCGGTTTAATTGTGACGGAGAGAAAGCCGGCAGAAGCGTGGTCTTTGTTCACGGGGTCAGGGAAAGCAATCAGTAAATTCAAGCCGACGTGTGGCTGAAATCAATACAAACCAGATATAGTTCCTAATGTGCTTATGGATTCCTCAGCGGGGGGGAGAAGAAAAAAAAAGCAAGAAGGGAAGCAGTTGGCACATCCCGTCTGTTTCCTCCCGTCGAGATTGCTTGAGAAAACACGTCGTGCAAACAGAGGAAGAGGAGCTTTAATTTATAGGCGGCTCGGCGTGGGCCATGGGGAAATAAAACGGGTCGCTTTGATTCAGCCACAACTCAGCTTCATAATGTCCGGAGTAAATCCAGTTTATTTGACACGCGCCATTCAACGCCACGTCCCCAAACGACATCGCGGGACGTCGTCGTCCCGTTTAGTCACAATGGCGTTTAAAAAAAAAGACGTCTTCGTGGATTTGTTTCGTCTCGCCCATTTATTTATTTTTTGTTTCATCTCCCGACAAATGTCTCGGCGTCGTAAGAAACGGGCGTGAAAAAAAGAAGATTATTCAGTGCTGCTCGCATGGGAATGAAAAATCAATATTGACCTTGTTGGGGTGGAGGGAGGCGGCTGGAGAAGACCTATGTAATTTGTGAGGGAGTCAGCAGGTCGGGGGTGTTGAGTCGGAGTGAAGCGAGGCCTCCCCGTGTGATCGTGAGGATGTCGGGACGTCTTCGGGGAGCCGTCGCCAGCAAACACTCTTTGTTGTCCCCTCTCTGGCCGTCCCACACGTCACAGATATTGATTCCTATTCTTTATTCTTTTGATGAAGCATAAATAATAATCAGCCTTGACCAGGCGGAGCAGCGTCAGTCTGAGCAAGTTACCGCCTTGTTTATTTAGTCCTCGAATCGAAGACAGTCGATGCTTTTTGATAAGCGTGTTCATTTATGATTAATCTACGTAAAAACTAAATATTTTTTAAAAGGAGACACGTCCGTTCCTCCACCTTCCTCCCCATGTGTCATCAGGCCGAGGTTACCATGACAACAACGACTGTCAGATGAGGTGGAATGACAGAAAGTCTTTTAACTCACACACACACACACACACACACACGCACACACACATGCAAACTCACACACACTCACACAAACTCACACAAACTCAAATAAAAATATGTGTATATATATGTATGTATATTTATGTATTTACATTTATATATATGTATATATAAATATATATGTATATATAAATATATATGTAAATATAAATATATATATATATATATTATATATATTTGTATATATATGTATAACTATTATTTATACATGTATGTATATGTAGGAGGGGTTGCATTCTGAAAGTCGTAAAAATATATATATACATATATAAATATCTATATACATATTTATCTATGAACATCTATATGTATATATATATATATATATAAATATATATATCTATACACATATAGATATATGCAGTGGCGGGCCGTGCATTTTCTATCTAGGCCTTCAATGCCGTCTTACCACAGCTGAACAACCTAATGTAAGATATTAGTTCACCAGTGTTCGATAAAGTTGTCGTGTTTCTTCCCTCAGTTACACTGAGAATTCAGAGAAAAGTTCCTGTTTATCCAAACACATGACACAATTAATGAGTCTTTTCAATATGTCCTCTTGTTCTTCACCTGTTCATTGTGCAGGATGATCCTGTCTCCCAGGTACTGCACACGGCACACACACACACACACTATATATTCTGATGATGTTACTGGATATATGTATATATATCCTTGTTATCCTTGTTGAAGGCCCTCTGACCTACTTGAGGGGGGGGGGGGGGCTGCCCATCAGAAATACCGCTTAGCGCTCCGGCACACCTCCGTTGGCCAGAGATCACAGAGAGGGGGATCAACATCAGATTAAAAACCACAGATTAGCGATGGAGCTTAATGAGGCCATTTATGGTGTCGCTTCTTCTTCACCTTCTTGTTCATTTGAAAGGAGAGGCGTGGCCTCCACACAGCAGCAGACGGGTTCATCGTCTCCGGTGTCGGTGGCCGACAGGTGGCCATCGGAGTTGGAGTCGTACGCGCGGCGCTCCCACTTGTTGTTCTTGTGGATATTATCACCTCGTGGCAGATTATCAGCTCACCAAAGCCCCTCAGGACCTGGAGCGCCGTGGGGTCAACGTCTTCACACACTGACGTGCTGGTGTTTACATGCAGGACTTTAGTGTCTTTAATGTCTTCATGTTTTCTTCATCAGAATTGTCGTCGAGTATTTTAAGCGATGCACCGATAATAATTAAAGAAAACGTAGATATGAATAAATCGATCGCCAGCAGCTTGGTAAAACGTTTAAATTCAAGTGTAAACCTTTTTAATGAAGCAAACCAAATAGTCAAAGCTTGGAATTACACACTCTAGTATATAGTGAGTTTATAGAATTGATTGGTCTTAATCCAGCTGTTTGAGTCATTATAAACCCACGATCCCATATCAGCATGGGTGCATCCCTAATTATTTAAAATCAACTGACTCATCATTATTGCCTTCTATTATACTATAAACTCATAGTACGTTCCCTTGTTTGTTTTTTGTATTATATAAAGCAGTGATAACCTGAAGTGAAAGGGCCGACATGTGAGAGAATACATTCTTCAATAATATATAATGAAGAAATACTCTGGTTTTATTTTAAAAACTACTTTGTATCAAGAGATCATGAGGAAATAAAAACAAAAATAATGAGGAAATGTAATGCACTAAAGCATTATGATGCAGCGGTGAGCTCCTTCTCTTTTTTTCTCTATATAGTAAATTCATTCATTTTTCAAATTCATAACCTACTCAAAATATTCTATTTCTCAACATCTATATTATGTTGTATATTTGTTATTTATTTTGTATGTACAATACATATTTATTTGAAGAAGAACAAATGTAATGGTCATTTTTTATTTGCACACACCCCATGAAGCTTTATCTGCAATATGAAGTCATTTCTCAGTCCCATTTTTATCATTTTGGTGAATGTGTGACAGACCACATCATTTCTACTCAAAAAACGAAAATACAAAATGTGGTTTTAGAAATTTATTTTCATGTATCTAGCATTGTATTCAGATATTTCACTGCTTTTGTGAACCTATGACCTTTGGTAAACCAATTCCAAGCACCAAAACAGTTCGTCCACGTGAGTAAAGGTGTGTTTTCAGAAGAGATATGAAGAATTTTTAAAAATCGAACTTCAATTCTCAGCTTTAGGGCCATATTTTCTCTTTCCACTTCTACCTGAGGATAATTTTGCCTCATTATATAGAGATGAGATTGTTCTGGAATGTTTGATGTTTGTATGTGTCATATGCAAAAGCCTTTAAAAGGTGAATTTTGTTGTTGTTGTAAAATCGAGAAAATGACCCCAGACTCCAGAGGGTTAATAAAAGTGGGTCACGAGATGCAGACAGTGTTCATTTCTGGTGGACTGAACCCTGCAGTTCAAATCCAGCTCATTGATTGGCTGGGAGGAAGACATCCATTTGGCTGCGCGGCCGACGACGCGGCCTCATCCACAACGCCGTGTCTGTGTCCCGCTGCAGCGGCTCTCCGGCTGGTGGCATTTAATTGGATGACAATAACCTAATTCATCTAATAGAGGAACACAAATCAGAACGGAAATCAAGTGACACCAAACAAGACGCGACATGGCAGGAAATCGCTAGCTCCAAGCCAATTCCTTCTTTCCCCACATTACAGAAGGGTAATAAAGCCTGTTTATATGTATATATATATATTTATATTTGTATATATTTATATACATGTATATATATACAGTATATTTATATATGTAAATATTTATATATGTATATATATTTATATATGTACATATGTATATATTTATATTTATATATATTTATATATATATATATATATATATAAATATATAGATATATATTTATATATCTATATATTTATGTGTATATATATATTTCGATATATGTATATATATATATGTATATGTATATATATATATATATATATTATAAATATATATATAAATATATACAGTATATTGCTATATGTATATATATTTATTTATGTATATATATTCGTATATGTTTTTTTATATTGATGTATATCTTTATATTTGTATATATATTTATACATATATACATACATATATGTATATATATGTATATATACATATTTGTAAAAAGCAGGCTGAGTATTGATGGAAACATCCTGGCTTTACGTAGCTCACAGAAGAGCCGGGTGCATAAGGGAAGCGTTAAGAAGTACGGGAGGGAAGATAAGTGGATGTGAGTAAGAAGTGTGGGGGGATGGGCTGGCCAGGGGAGGAAGGGGGGGGGGGGGGTTGAATTTATGGCTCAAAGTGCCACATCATCACACTGGGCTGGTATTTCCTGCCAGGACTCCGGCCAGCGTCGTGTAAGCAGATGGCCAAAGATACTGCCAGTTTATATCACACACACACACACACACACACACACACACACACACACAGACACACTGGTTGTAGTTTCCCAACTGGAGCCAGACAGAATCTGAAGTATGAACATATATCTAGGTCATCTCTTTGAACGTGAGGAACCAGTTTTAACTCCGCCCCTCGTCCAATGGAAGGTGGTGGTATTTAGCTCAAATAGCTCTCAGAATGAAAGGAATTCACCACCGTGGACACGAAGCTCCGCCCTCCTGCAGACACACCAGCAGCGAGGATGCATTTCCATAATAAAGAGACACATCCCAACCGCGGGCCGGAAACATGTCGGATTATATTCGGCTTCATTTTACGAGTTCGTGGCTCTCCAACAGTTGGTCCCGATGCTTTCCAAACGTACCGCGTCTGAGAAGAAGACGTTAGCATCCAGAACTGAGCGAGACTCTTTAAATGTTACAGTGAGTTGTGATGAACTGAGAACACTGAAAGGGTTAATGCTTGTCCAACAAGAGGTCGTCACCTGTCAATCAGCTTGTAGCCCCGCCCCTAAAGCATCCCCCGCTTTATGGTCTGTGTGACTCTAAATGACCATCGTGTACTAAATGATGACATCATGCTGTATAGAAGAAGACTTGAAACTAGAGACTGAGACATAAACTCATGTTTAAAATGTTTACTGAGGGAAAACATCAAGAGAAGTAGAGTCACCATATAGACTTCTATACAACCAGAGGAGCCGCCACCTGGTGGTCAGGAGAGAGAATGCAACTTTAAGACAGGAAGCATAGACTTCTATACAACCAGAGGAATTACCCCCTAGTGGTCAGTAGCGAAAATGCAGCTTTAACACATGAAGCATATACTTCTATACAACTAGAGGAGTCGCCCCCTGGTGGTCAGTAGAGAGAATGCAGCTTTAACACATGAAGCATAGACTTCTATACAACTAGAGGAGTCGCCCCCTGGTGGTCAGTAGAGAGAATGCAGCTTTAACACATGAAGCATAGACTTCTATACAACTAGAGGAGTCGCCCCCTGGTGGTCAGTAGAGAGAATGCAGCTTTAACACATGAAGCATATACTTCTATACAACCAGAGGAGTCGCCCCCTGGTGGTCAGTAGAGAGAATGCAGCTTTAACACATGAAGCATAGACTTCTATACAACTAGAGGAGTCGCCCCCTGGTGGTCAGTAGAGAGAATGCAGCTTTAACACATGAAGCATATACTTCTATATAACCAGAGGAGTCGCCCCCTGGTGGTCAGTAGAGAGAATGCAGCTTTAACACATGAAGCATATACTTCTATACAACCAGAGGAGTCGCCCCCTGGTGGTCAGTAGAGAGCTTCAAGACACTTCCATATTGATTTCAATTTTCAGTATCACACAATCGCCTGATGCTTTTCTGCATATATAACGATGTAATTTGTTCTAAATATATCCTCTGGAGAAACCTTCACAGTATATTGAGCGTAAAGCAGCCTTTAAAGAGATGTTTTAAAGACTCTACAATGAGGTAAACATATGAACCAACAGATAGCAGCGTTAAACTTCCCCAGTTGATTACTGACGTCATTTTTGTGTGTTACAAATGTTCTAAAGCGTTATGTTTAAATATGCACATGAGGTATTTAAAGACAAAGTCGTAAAACAAACACCCAAACCTGTATTTCGGATATTTTCTTTCCCACAGCCTGAAAGAAAGGAAACAGCCAGTGACCAGTGCATGAAGGAACACAAAAGGGAAGTAGTTTGCTTATTGCAGGCAAATAGCTTAAAATTGTTGTTGTCGAGTAAACAAGGAAAGGAGACCCCCCTCCCCCCCCCAGGTTTTCGGACACTAATGAATGTAGCTGCACCGTGGCAGCACTGAGGGAGTCACACAGAACTGATGATGATGCTGATAACTCATCAGAAAATCGTGTTTATTCTGACGTCCTCGTGTTTCTCTTTCATATTTGTTTGCTGGTAAAACACAGGAGAAAAAAACTTTTCTTTTCTTTAAAAGACAAAAGTTCCCATCTAAAGTTTGAAACCGGCATTGTTCTTCTTCGTTTACTCTTCTTCTTTTCATTTTATTCGGGGTAAACGGTCCAGATGCACAGGACAAACAAAACCAGGCCTTCTCATCAAGAAAGAGAGAGATAAAACAAAGTGCCCTGTACCTCTACCGGAGGTCAAAAACACATTCTAACTCACATTGTTTCACACTTACTCAACGTCTGATTCGATACTCCGTGACATCGCTGAACTCTGAGCTGGCGCGAGGAGCCTAATGGGAGGAAACAGATGCAGCTGGGAGCGCCGATCCGGTTACAGAGCGGAGTGTTTGCCCGCGGCGGGCGGAGAGGAGCTCACGGATACACAAGTAGGTGCTAAAAATAAAGTACAGATCTCACAGGTAGAGGGGGAGAGTTACTGGCACATTCCTGGTGTGAGACCCCCCCCCCCAGAGAGGCCTCGTGGAGCGGCGCCTTCATCGTCTCACTTGATATTGCGTGTTACGAGTTTATATGTCCCCCGACTCGTCCCCAGAGCGCCGGTGTTTGACGAGCCGGTGGCGAGAATGTGTTGGCGGGAAAAAGCTGCGTGCTCCGGACGCCACGAGCAGACATGTTGCATTAAAAATACAATGAAAGAAACATATATGGAATAAAAAAATGAATATTTGAATAGCTTTTTTTATCAGAAGATCGAGAGATCATTCATTCGGAGGATTTTTGGGGTCGAATCAATCCGGTTACGCTTTTCAAAATAAGAGTTCATCACAAATATGGAAATACACAAAGAGATAACGATGTAAAATAAAAAGCAACAAAGTTTGAATTATGTCTGACTTCTGGAGCTTGTAAAAAAAAATTACAACAATTTAGAAACTTTGTAAAATGTTTAATTTTTTGTAAATTGTTTTCAAGATTGGCGTGACAATTCATTGCAGCGAGTTCATTGTGGAGTGAGGCTTACAATTTAAAAACAGGTAAACAATACTAAGAATGTGTCTAGTAAATAGAGAACAACCTCAGATTAAAAGGCAATCCAAAAACATATATATATATATATATATATATATATAAAATATATATATATATGTATATATATAAAATAAATAAATATGTAAAACAACTTATTTTATCACAAGAGAGGGATCATTCATTCGGAAGATTTTGGGGGTCAAATCAATCCGTTTACGTTTTTCAAAATAAGGGTTCATACACAGTAGAAATATGGAAATACACAAAGCGATAACGATGTAAAATTATAAAAAATAACAAACTTTGAATTGTTTCTGGTTTTTCGGAGCATGTAAAAAAAATTACAAAAATTAATAAAAACGTTGTCAAGTGTTTTAAATATCGGCGTAACAATTCATCGCAGTTTCCCACACGCTGGTTCAGCGTGAATTGGGGCTCACAATAATAAATGTAAAAAAGGTAAACAGCTCTCAGAATGTGTCTCTCGTAAAAAAAAGAACCTCAGATTGTTAAATGAACCTCTGAGCCGGGCCTCAGGAAGCCATATCGGACTCCTCCGGGATCAGCTGGCTGCTCCCCGGAGCCTCAGCGGAGCGCCGGAGGGCCGATGTTTGTTGACTGCCCTATAAAAAACAACAACAAAGGCATCACGGGAATGGCAGCCATTTGGAGTGGGCTTGTCAGGCCCTATAAACGGCCAGCGCACACAGGGAAGGGCTGTTGATTTGGCAAAGCCTCCACTGCTGAGGTTAATGAGACACACACACACACACAGTCGACATCCTTCTGCTGCAGGAAGGGGGGGGGGGGGCTTCTCCTCGGTCTTTATCTGGGAGAGGCTAAGACTTTACTTTGCCCTCAGCTAGTTATGTGTGTTAGCCTATATTGACCAGAGGCTCTTTGTGCGTGTGTGTGTGCGTGTGTGTGTGTGTGTGTGTGTGTTTACTGCATTCTTCCGTGGTTCACATTACAGCCGTTGATGCACAGGAGCCGACTGCAGTGAGAAAGTCCCGTTGCAGCTGCAGCTGCGTCAAACACAAACACAGCAATCTGACCTTGTGATTTACTGGTGTGTGTGTGTGTGTGTGTGTGTGTGGACAATAAAGTGATGCTCTATGAAGTACGATGCTACAATAACTGTGACAGGAGCAACTTCCCGCTGTTCTGCCCAACCGTTGCTCCCAGTGGTTCTCCGTGCGTCGGTTCGGGTCGTATCGATATCGGGATATGAGACGATGAATATCATCTTGCACAAGCATCCGTTGTCAAAGGCTCCACGACAGTAAAGTGATGTCATTGTTCTATTGTATTCCGCGATTTGACTTTGACCCACGTGAATCCTTTCGAGCCCCGCAGTAACGTCACGATAACCGTATCAAGTCATTTCCCCCATAATGCACTATGATTCATCACAATGTGTTGCATTGTGTGACGATATCGCATCGCCAAGTTATTTCTGACACATGGCCCCGCCTGATGAATGTGCCATCGGTCTTGACGCTGGATAGACAGGATGTGTGTGTGTGGTCATAATATTCCTGAAAGCATCGAATATGTTTCTGAATAACTCTCATCGTACATAATAACGCGGCTTCGGGGTCACGTGACCTCTTGAACTCCGCGGCATAAATCAGTCTAAGTCGTCTTTATTGTCAATTTTGCCATTTGTGGAACAAACAGAAGATCTAAAGTATGTTTATCTCTTGTCCGACATGAAGTGAGAAGTAATAATAGTAAAAAAGTAATAAAGTGCAAACAGTTAACAGCAACAACAAAGAGATTTAGAC
The DNA here is from genome assembly GCF_029220125.1 of Pseudoliparis swirei. Lineage (NCBI taxonomy): Eukaryota > Metazoa > Chordata > Actinopteri > Perciformes > Liparidae > Pseudoliparis > Pseudoliparis swirei. The sequence continues at coordinate 29,563,746 of NC_079394.1, read as the reverse complement.
AACTTCTAATTTATAAATTAAGAACTATAAAACAAACTTGACGTCTGTATTGTAGCAGCAACAAATGAGCCGAGAGCCGTTACTGTAAAAAAATACGAGGGTCTCCATTGAGAAATTGTTCAATAATGCATGATAACTGCATGGAGGCGGATTATACTGAGTGAATTTAGTTTGACGTGATTGTTTCGTTGTTTATTGCAGTAGCTTTTTCTTTCTTTTTTTTTGTTTTGTTTTGTTTGTTTGTATTTTTTATTCAGTCAATCAAATCAAATACAAGACAATATTATCCTATAAAATATACAAAAGAGAAAGACTGAAAAGGTGTTGGTAGAAGCAAAAAAATGCTTATAAATTCCTATCCTTAATTGAAATCAAAATAAATCAGAAAATTAATATAAAATAAAGAAGAAAATAAAACAACAACAGAACAACAATATACAAAATAAAAAACAAAATATATTTATATATACGACCACATACATCTTCCATATTAATACGTTTTTAATTACATTTATAACTCTCAAGAATTTTTTAATAAATAATTCCCTTAACCCTTGTGTTGCCTTCGGGTCATTTTGACCCGATTCAATATTTAACCCTCCTGTCGCCTTCGGGTCAATTTGACCCGATTCAATGTTTAATGTCGGTGTTCTTTCGGGAGTCAACAAACAAACATAAAGTACCTCACAATTAAACTTGGAAAACAATATTAATTCTAATAATTTTCTGGAGATTTTAATAGCTGGGGTCATATTGACCTCAAGGGTAAAATATGTTAGTAAATATAAAGGTAACAGGAGGGTTAAACATTGAATCGGGTCATATTGACCCGAAGGCGACAGGAGGGTGAAACATTGAATCGGGTCAAATTGACCCGAAGGCAACACAAGGGTTAAAAACCAAAAAGGAGTTCACCATTCTTACATCCATTTCACAATTATTCCATAATTGGACTCCTTCAACAGAAATACATCTTCTTTTAATCCCTTTTTTAGCCTTTTGTACCGTGAACTTACAAACATCTCTCAAATCATATTTACACTCATGTATTCAAAGTGACGTGTTCACTGGCACATTTCCATGACATCGAGGAGACCCATTCGCAGTGGCGTCTGCGCTCGCCGCCCGGGTTGTGTGTGTGTGTGTGTGTGTGGGGGGGGGCGCCCTCATCCCTCCGGCTCCTGTGCGTCTGCCGGCGCCGACGTCACGGCGCACTGTGCGTGACCCTCAGCCTCTCGCTGCTCTGCCAGAACTCGAGTTGGCCGGCATCCAGCTGGCTGAGTCCCACATGGATGCCTGAGACTTACACACCCCTCAGCCATCGGGAGCACACTTCTGTTTTTGTGGCTTCAAGTGTCCACGTGTGCGTATGTGTGTGTGTGTGTGTGTGTGTGTGTGTGTGTGTGTGTGGGTTTGTGCATCTGCCCTTGTGAGGACCAGTTTATCTCGTAGTCCCTCTGAGTGAAGTTAGCTTTTTAAATACCGGCTCCTGTTCTCTACTGTCCTCTGTGCTCTGCTGGGATTATGTTGTGCTTCTCTTCACTTGTTTCACTTCCAGACTGGTGGTTCTCAACCTTTTTTCAGTAATATACCCCCTGTGAAATATTTCTGCAGCCCCATAAGTAGCCATTTTTGGTTAAATACACAGCGCTGTGCCCTCAGTGTCTGATTTAATATAGAATATATACAATTCTGTTTATAAATGCACACTTATATTCTATTTTTAAATGATTTTTTAATGGATGCTACCAGCGAGCATTACGAAGTCACTAGCTAGCGCTAGAGAGGAGGAGTGGGCGGGGCATCAGCATCGCCATGGCATCAGACCCAGCCAGGTCCAATGGACCCGATGAGACGTGAAGTCACAAGGACTCCTGAGAGGAACCAGAGTTAATAATGTGTGATGGAGAGATGAAAATCCCCAAAAAAAGAGGAGCTTGATAACTCTCTCTCTCTTGCTCTCATCCTACTTTTAATAGCGGCTTATAATAGCGGCGCTGTGTTAGCGACCTGTCATTCAAAGCCGGTGAGTTTTATATTCATGCCTTTTCTGTACATTTGTTATGAACAGGGATATTATCATGCTGTAAAGTGGGACATTTTAATATGGAGGTCTACGGCGGTTTACTCGTTTTTGATCCATTCGAGGCTCCACCAATCAGAGCGCTCGAACGGCCTCCGTGAGGGTATTTGCTTCTCCTCTAGATTCTGACACCTGGGTGTTCCGAGGCAAAAAACACAGCTTTAAAGAAGTGAAGAATACCCAGAAGCACCCCCCCCCCCATTCAGGGTCGGGGTCATTGGTGCTGAAAGAGGGCGGCCGCCGCCGCCGCTATCTCCCCTCCATCTTATGACGAGGAAGTGAGGCGTAGTGAGCAGCCTGACCCTCCCGCTCAGCTGATGTGCTTCACTGGCAGCCGGTGGGAACGAGCCGGGGCTTGTCACGGCGGCAGAGAGGCGAGGCGTCGGGAGCGGGGGGGATTTATTTGCTCTTTTTAGACTCTGTGTTTCCCAAATGTTGGAATATGTCACATTTAAACAAGACAAGAACCATTGGAGATACCGATTCAAACCAGGACTTTGAACCCACCCCATTGGTCCAACAATACAACGGCCCGATGCATACCCATGCATATAAACTTCCCAGTTTTGACAGCTCTGCTAGTTCTCCATTGCGTATTGACTGGGATGAAAGCCACATTAGACGAGAGTGGCGGAGGCAATATAACACGCTGATCTGATGGGAGGAGTGTTGACTAGACGGTCGGTTGTCCTCCTGCAGAGCTTTGAGACGTCACTGAAGGGGAACCAGGCATGCCAGGCAAGTTTGTGCAACCGATTATAGGCAGCATGGGATTCTGGGCGTTGGCCGCCCCCCGTCTGTCTGTGTGGGTGTAGTCCTGAGGGGGGGGGGGGTTGCAGACTAGTCCACATTTAGTGGCAGACTCCAGATTAGCACCCACAGTTTACGGCCGCACAATTATCTTTCCTCTCATTCGGACAGCCTCTGTTCTCGGTCGCCACTTGGCTGATGAAGGCAATAACAGGCGGAGGAATTCTTCCCATGAGTCCCGGGCCGTGTGACCGGCGCTCTCCATACCGGTTCTTTCCGAAGGGCTCCCCCACTGAACTGCTCTCCGGAGTCAAAGGAGAGGTTTCAGGCGCCGTGTCGTAGATTAAAACTTGACTGACGGGTCTTGAAGCAAAAGCTACAACGAGGTTGGAACTGACCTTTTCAGATTCTTGAAGGGTAACCTCATCGATGGCTAATAGCCCCCTCCCCATGCATGCCTCTGCTTGCCACATGACCAGGAGGCATGCTGGAATCTGAACCGAAGCTCAAGATTCACAGTGTGCATCAAATGTCTCCCTTTGCCGCCTGCGGTCTTTTAAATCTCAGCAATCTGAAGACTAGAACATTGTTTTTTCTTTCTTCATCGTACTAGTTAAAGCTACACATTCTCAAAGTAAAGAAACATTGGTGAAACCAGAGCGGTTTAAAGAAAATGATCTGCAGAGGGAACATGGGCTCTTCCCTCGCCTGTTACTGGGACACATTCCAGTGAGGACAGAGTCATTTCATCTCCTGCTGCGAGCACACTGACGCTCTGGGATGTCTTGCTTTTTGTCTTTGTAACCCACGCATGATAAACTGAGAGACAAGTGCAGTTGTAATAATCAGTTTAAGGCGGTTTATGGTGATTTAATTTGGACTTGACATTGGACAACGACACCTCGAGTCGTGGTAGTTGTAGTTTGGGCTTCTCAAGTCGTAGAAAGCCTAAATTTGCTGGAAAACACTAAACATAGGTGGTCAGACTGACAGCCAATGGGCTGCACAGAAATGCTTTGTAGAAAACGACAATGCCCTTTGCATTTGGGCATGACTTGGCCAGTATGATCATACAATGGAGCCAGATCCCTGACTGGGTCATTTTATTTTACCAAAAACAACAGAATCATTCAGTTATACACTACCGTTCAAAAGTTTGGGGTCACTTAGAAATGACTTTATTTTTCAAAGAAAAGCACTGTTTTTTCAATAAAGATAACATTAAATTAATCAAAAATACACACTATACATTGTTAATGTGGTAAATGACTATTCTAGGTGGAAACGTCTGGTTTCTAATGACATATCTCCAGAGGTGTATAGAGGTCCATTTCCATCAACTATCACTCCAGTGTTCTAATGGTACATTGTGTTTGCTAATCGCCTTAGAAGACTAATATCTGATTAGAAAACCCTTGTGCAATGATGTTAGCACAGCTGAAAACAGTTATGCTGGTGATATAAGCTATACAACTGGCCTTCCTTTGAGCTTGAAGTTTGTAGAACAAAATTAATATTTCAAATATTAATCATTATTTCCAACCTTGTCAATGTCTTGACTATATTTTATATTCATTTGATAAATAAAAGTGTGATTTTTCATGGAAGACATGAAATTGTCTGAGTGATCCCAAACTTTTGAACGGTAGTGTACATTTTTTGTTGCCGATATCGGTTTGTACACAACGTGGGTTTTTTCTACAAAATAGTGTGACAACAAATCCAAAGGGGACCATATCCTGAGAAACACATTATAAAAAAAGATTTTGGTAAACACACGCACACACATATTCACAGTTTCCCCTGCCAGTGGACACCTGGTTGGTTTCCTCTAATCTGTCATTAGGCTGAAAGGTGTCCAGTGAGTGAGATTACAGGGCAGTGGGGAGTGCAGAGGGCCTGTCTGATGTCCTTCCTGGGAACAAAAGGTAGTAAATCAGTAGTAAAAAGAAATATGCAGAATGTTTCTGACCTACTATTGGCTCGCACCATTATTGACAATGTCAGTGTTTGGTTTGGATCCCATAAAGCCTGATATAACTTCTTCCTCTGTACCTTTGACCATTGTGGTCCAGAACTATTAAAAACACATCAATGAGCCAACCAGACACAGTGGGCAAATACTCCAAAGCTTCCAGACCTTGAAGGGCCTTAAAGGCCCCCGGGTTCAATACTCTTAATTCCCCATGCTTTACTTTTCCCTCTAAATGCAATCAAATTGAACAGAATGATCCAAAAAAAGATCCAAGACCCCATAGGTAGGAACAGTTAGTTCAGATTTAGAGCATTAACTTCCACTTGAAGCCTCAAATCTGGCATTTTGTATGTTGCGATCTTGGTTCATGAGGATGCAGCTAAAGACAATTCACTGTGTACATTTTTTGACGACCAAAGTGATTACAATGAACTTTCATGAACTGAAAACAAGCTGTGAAAGGTTTAGAGAAGGCACAATAATAACTGAAATGATGGGGGCATTAATATCTCCGTAGCACTTCCAATATCACCTGACTTGTTGACTCCTTAACATAAAAGCCGATCGCACATTTTTGTCCTACAGGTTAATCTGGTCCTGGGTTTGCTGGAAATGACAGAAAAGGGAGTGGAGAGTATCGAGTGATAGACGAACACGTTGTTTAGTTTTTTTTGACAATGAGAAACAAAATCAACCCCAGACTTATCGCTCATCATCCTTTGAACTGCAATGAACTGAAGCGAATGATCGCCTGGAATTCAGACTGAGAATGAGTGAGATGAGTTGGAAAATGCCCAAAGCACAGCGGAAAACAACGTTAGCGTGTGGCATGAAAGCGCTACAATTCAGGGCCAGTTTACCAACTGTTTCCCACTCAAAAAAATAAACCTATGTGTTCCTGTGGGACAGGATCTGATTTAATTCAGCCTCCATTTCTACGGAGCTCTGCTCCAGATGGCCACCCGGTTGACCCGTCCAGGCCCCGAGGCCCCGAGGCCCCCGGAGCCCCACCAAACCAGTCCAAAGCACTGGACCTGCAGGCTTTTAATCACACCTGCGTCATTAAAGCTCGGGGTTAATGTTTGAATGGACCGATGGGCGGATCGCAGAGGTCAGCGTGGCCTCAGTCAGTCCGGAGTGTATCAACAGGATGTTGTTAATTAAAAATAGACGAGCTAATGTTTTATCTCCGGACATTAAACCAAGCCTTTAACAACGGTTAAACATTACACAATTAATGAAGAGGCTCAAACGCTTTCTCTGAACTCTAGTTTAGAAAACACACGCATATGCACACACACGAGTCGTAGGAGGAGGTAACTTTATAAAAAAAGGAGATAAATATATATATATATATATATGGGGGGGCTGTAGCTCAGTGGGGTAAGAGGGTCGTCCTGCAATCCCAAGGTCGTCGGTTCAATCCCTGCTTTCCCCATTAGTTGCAAGTCGAAGTGTCCATGAGCAAGGCACTGAACCCCCAGTGGCTGCGTCACTGCAGCCCACTGCTCCTTCATAACTAAGGAGGGGTTAAATGCAGAGAATACATGTTGTTGCCTATGTACCTGGACTCTGTGCAGTGATAATAGATTGAATCAATATATATATATATATATATAAATATAACCTCATAAAGCAGTATGGTGAATTCAGTAGAATACAGTAGACTGGAGTTCTGTGATGTGTAATTAAAAAGAAAACGTTCAGCCTCAATATGATGTGGGCAAAATACGTCACACAATGTTTTTGTATGATTGCATAAACACAGCCGTCGAGCTTTGTGGAGAACTCGTTGGATTTCACACATGGTGGACCTTGCAGGCTTCTAATCTGTCTTCCCACCACCCTTTCCAAACACCAATGTGTACAACAGCAACAAAGCTTTGCCATGTCCCCCTGAAGGCTGCTGAGCTGATGCTGTAATGAATAACCACAAGGGTCTCAGGCTCTGAATGGACCACACTGCAACGAACGCCCGGCTTACAAACAGTTGGGATTCTGGAAAACTCGGTAAAAGAGGAAGAATGTCTGACTGTGTGACAGGTCAGGCCGTTCACACGTATACCTACATAACTAATGCACAAATCATTTGTAAATGTGCATAGACTCTATATAAGTGGACACAGTCGTCGTGACGTCACCCGTTGGTTTGAGGACTTACGTTTTGAAGCCTTGAGTTCGGCGTTTTGGTCGTCGCCATCTTGGATTCCTGTGGTTACCATCTTGGCTTTTTGCAACCATGAGACCATAAACTCATGTTTACAATGTTTACCGGGGGAATGAATCAAGAGAGAAGTAGAGACATTTTCCTCATAGACCTCTATATAACCAGAGGAGTCGCCCCCTGGTGGTCAGCAGAGAGATTGCAGGTTTACGGTGCTTTTCGCTTCCCGCTGACGTGCTGCGACAAGAGGACGACATTTCATGCAACTAAGCTATGTAGTGCAGGATATAAAGTACAGTATATAAAGTGCATACAGTTCTGATCCGTGCTTCATAACTGTCTTCATAATGATGATGTTCTTTTCTCAATGCAGGAAAACATTTCCTCTCAAAGTTAAGCAACAATCTTGCAACCATTGTAGAATTAATTTACAGGTTAAGCCTGAGGTTTATAAAGATGTCGGTAAAAGTGACTCAGCATGATGGATCTGTCTCTGCATCTGACAGCTATACGAGTGGATAGCAGACGCCTTAGGTAGACATTGTGACCCATTACAAAACTATTCCGTTGAGCAACATTTCACGGCAGCTGAGTGAGTCCCACGGTGGCGCAACAGCAGTGATAGTGACTCATTATCAAACTATAAGAGAACAGATGGTAAAGATTAGCTAAATCAGGAGTGTGCCGCGTCTCCAGGTCACATATTAATATAGTTCTCCCTCCAGTCTGTTGAATGTCAGTGTGATTGGAAGACACAACATGTGTCCACATGCAAAGATACATTGACTTCCTTTGTGCAGGAACTTGAACAACAGGTTGGTTTGACGCTCAGATTGCGGCAACATATCCAACTGACTGTTGTGTAACATGGCATTATAAACTGATAGCTGAAGGACTTGTCCATGGGTGTGGCTGTTCTCACATTAAATGGGGCTCGGGACAGTCAGGTTTTAAGGGTTGACAAAACATCTGAGTCCTATCAACCCGTCGTGCCTCCCAACTTGTCTCACACCGTCACACGAGGCACCTGAAGAATCCGAATGAGACGCCTTTCTAACTCCAGGGTAAACCCATCCGTGGCAACTCGAGACACGTAGGGCGACGGAGGAGCTATAGGGGCTGAATGGTGGGTTCAAACAGAACCAGAAGACCGTTGTTTGTGCCCCATTTGAAACCCAACCTATAAGCATTCATTGTTATGTCACTTTTCGTACTTACCTAACTAACCCCTTGTATCTATGTCCTGCAGGAAGTGGTCTTCACTTAACCATGTAGTTTGTTTTTTCTAAACCGAACCAAGTTAACCGACCAGGTTAGCCTCAAAAAGTTGGAAGTTTATTTTGAAAATACTTTGTGTGCAGAAACTGTATGTTTCTTGTGAACCAGGAAATTCATTTTAAAAGGACACGATGCATGTAAGGAGTGGAAAACTTCCAAACCCGACTCTGGAGGGAGACCTAGAGTGTCGACTTTTGCGGGTGTGGGGAGAATCTGTCATATTATAGGTTCATATTATGTGACTTTGATTGATTTCTAGACTCTCCATGATTAAAACCATAATTCTGTTTTAGCATGTCCTGTTTTCTACGTTTAATGTCTGCAACACACTCTAAATGTCTCCTTTTACTCTTTTCCATGTTGTGGCTCCTGGACTTTGTTCAACCTGTCAGGTAAGCAAATAACTTTCATCTTCATGTTTTCCTGATGCTATTGTGTTAAATCTTCACTCGTACGGAAAAACAACAATCATCTGCGTCTTCAGTGGACATTCATTAACCCTTGTGTTGCCTTCGGGTCATTTTGACCCGATTCAATATTTAACCCTCCTGTCGCCTTCGGGTCAATTTGACCCGATTCAATGTTTAATGTCGGTGTTCTTTCGGGAGTCAACAAACAAACATAAAGTACCTCACACTTAAACTTGGAAAACAATATTAATTCTAATAATTTTCTGGAGATTTTAATAGCTGGGGTCATAATGACCTCAAGGGTAAAATATGTTAGTAAATATAAAGGTAACAGGAGGGTTAAACATTGAATCGGGTAAAATTGACCCGAAGGCAACACAAGGGTTAAAATCCATGTATTCATTGTTTCAGATTACACAACACTAGATTAGATTGATTCTCTCAGGGAAGCCGGGTCATAACAAAATAGGATAATACTAATACTAATAGGATCCATCGTAGGACGAGATGCTGTCAAGACGATGGCGGACCGTAAGAGGGGGAAGAGATCTATAGTATTAGTGGCTGCAGTACAGATTGACACCAACGAGAGCATTGCTTTAAAAACATTTCTTTTTACTACTGTGGACTGATAGTTTACAACAAGAGAACAGAGAGTCTGGCATTCCTGTCCGGGAGTTGCACAGTAACACTAATGGGTCGACACGGCAGCAGATCGGGATCCTCTCCTCTGGCCAGCTCCCGGTTTCATCACGGTGCGGCTTAGAAATCCTTTGATATGTTATTGAAGTTACACAACTTTTAAAAAGTTAGTGTAGTGGCACTCCGTATAGTTCCGGGTCTTCTGTACCACAATCTTGAGTTCAGTCTTAGAAACTATTAATTGACACGCGAGTGAGACGAGTAGTTCTTCCATAAAATTTTTTTACTGTCTGGACTGACAGTCCAACTCTTTTAAAACTAAATTATTATAACAAATGAAATCATGCATTTGGCTCTTATAGTTAGTGTTGGCTTTCTGTTGGAAACGTAGACCAGGCACATTCATCCTGTTTACACGAGGACCGTGGCTCCCATACTCAACTTCTACTTCCTGGTCTATAGAGGAGATCCGGCGGAGGACCGGGGTGGACAGGCTGTCCTCAGGGATGCAGAGTTTAAAGACGTCTTACTGTCCTCCACCTTATTAGCATTTACTTTGAAAGGGTTCTTTCTGGGTTTTTTTGTTTTTTTCCTGATCCGATGTGAGATCAAAGGTCAGGGATGTCAATGTGTACAGATTGTAAAGCCCTCTGAGGCACATTTGTAATTTGTGATATTGGGCTATACAAAATAGACTGAATTGAACTTGAAATCACAGAACTCCATACACTTTATAAAAAGGTTGAGAGTATAAAGTGTCACATTCACATTAAAGCCTGCAGTATTCAGAAGGGAATGACGTCTGGAAGCTCCTGCACGTTCCCACACATGGTCGCTGCAGATGAGGGAGATTATTCAGACACTTTCACACGGAATTAATGTACCAGTCTGGAGATGTAGATATAACATGTTCACGAGGGAGAGATTGGCATTGTCTAGCTAATTGGTTGCGCAACAGTAATATAGTCATTATCAAGATTCTCGTCTGACCTTTAGCACTTTACCGGTTGCCTAATTATGACTTCAAATGACATACCAATTGTATTTGTTTTGGTTTATTTGGCTTGTAAAAAAGAAAAAGGCTGAATGATAATTCAAGCCGATATCATCTGGGCAGCGTTTCGTCGGCTGGACTTTGTGACCGGTGCTGCTCTTTGAATTCTAATAAGTTAGAATTAACATCAGCTACGGGTTGAATGACCAACAGCATCACATGCCTCTTGTTCAGCTTTAACTTTGTAACTTTATTTAAGAGCCTCAACCTCTGGTGAAGAATACACGATTGGAGAAAATCAGTAGAAACAGGTCTTCAAACAACTTTAAGCAGCCGCCTGACATTTTAATATCAGATGTCTAACAGCTGCTCGTCTGACATTCATTAACACCTCTGCTGAGGGGGGGATCCGGTCTATTTTGCAGTACCGGGAGGAGGACAGGGCTCCGTTTACCTCTGGAAATAGTTTCAGCCGTGAGGCTCACAGAGGACAGAGCGTGTTTGAGTGAGCATCGGGGAGTCAATGATTTATTCGAGTAAATGTTGTAACCTCGGGAATGCCGTGTCATCCACGAGGCGGTTCGGTTCAGTTGTTTGAGGACAGTGTGACTTTTAGTGGAACAATTCAGCTTGTTTGTCACGCTTTCAAACCTTCGTCCATGAACCAACGGGTAGTGTTTCATATCCAGCCTACGAAGCCAACATGAGATCAGGGACTGTGTGCCCCTCAAAAAGTGAGTTTAATGAAAGTCACCGACATTTCAAAGCATGCGTGGATTAGTCTCATTCAATTTCAATTCAGTTTATTCCGTATAGGCCATCAGCAGAGCCATGGCCGGAGGCATCAGAACCAGCCAGGTCCAATGGACCCGATGACACGTGAAGTCACAAGGACTCTGGGGAGGAAGCAGAGTTAATAATGTGTGATAGAGAGATGAAGTCATCCATAAGGAGAGAGGAGAGGAGAGAGGTGCTCAGTGTATCCTAAGCGTCCATAAGGAGAGAGGAGAGAGGAGAGAGGAGCTCAGTGTATCCTAAGCGTCCATAAGGAGAGAGGAGAGGAGAGAGCTCAGTGTATCCTAAGCGTCCATAAGGAGAGGAGGAGAGAGGAGCTCAGTGTATCCTAAGCGTCCATAAGGAGAGAGAGGAGAGGGCTCAGTGTATCCTAAGCGTCCATAAGGAGAGAGGAGAGGAGAGGAGCTCAGTGTATCCTAAGCGTCCATAAGGAGAGAGGAGAGAGGAGCTCAGTGTATCCTAAACGTCAATAAAGAGAGAGGAGAGGAGCTCAGTGTATCCTAAGCGTCCATAAGGAGAGAGAAGAGGAGAGAGGAGCTCAGTGTATCCTAAGCGTCCATAAGGAGAGAGGAGAGAGGTGCTCAGTGTATCCTAAGCGTCCATAAGGGGAGGAGAGAGGAGAGGAGAGAGGAGCTCAGTGTATCCTAAACGTCCATAAGGAGAGAGGAGAGGAGAGGAGCTCAGTCTATCCTAAGCGTCCATAAGGAGAGAGAGAGAGAGCTCAGTGTATCCTAAGCGTCCATAAGGAGAGAGAGAGAGGAGCTCAGTGTATCCTAAGCGTCCATAAGGAGAGAGGAGAGGAGAGAGGAGCTCAGTGTATCCTAAGCGTCCATAAGGAGAGAGAGAGGAGAGAGGAGCTCAGTGTATCCTAAGCGTCCATAAGGAGAGAGAGGAGAGAGGAGAGGAGCTCAGTGTATCCTAAACGTCCATAAGGAGAGAGGAGAAGAGAGAGGAGCTCAGTGTATCCTAAGCGTCCATAAGGAGAGAGGAGAGGAGAGAGGAGCTCAGTGTATCCTAAGCGTCCATAAGGAGAGAGGAGAGGAGAGAGGAGCTCAGTGTATCCTAAGTGTCCATAAGGAGAGGAGAGAGGAGCTCAGTGTATCCTAAGTGTCCTTAAGGAGAGAGGAGCTCAGTGTATCCTAAGTGTCCTTAAGGAGAGAGGAGCTCAGTGTATCCTCTCGTCCCCCTCAGCCTCTCAGCCTCTAGCAGCATCTCTAGGTCTGGACCAGGTGAACCTGGTTCAGCCCTGAAGTAAAACAAGACCAGTACAGAGAGGAGTCCTTTATCAGCACTAAGGTCTAACTAGACCAGTCCAGATGAGTCCTCTATCTGCTGCCATTAGGAGCTCATTTGTAGTTTTCACCAGTGCTGTCTCGGTGCTGTGAGGTTTTCTAAATCCTGAAACTCCTCAAATAAACTCTTCTGATGTAGAAAGTCACACCTGGTTGGGACTACTTCCTCTAGTTGTCATTGTGAGCTTGTGTGAGAAGGCTGAAGTCATCGTTCTAACACCCTCGTGTCTCCTGGTGGACGTGGCGGTGCTTCAGTGAGCTGCATGAGCGCCTCAGTTAGTTGTGTTGAGATAATACAGCTCACTAACCAGTCGTGCTGACATTTGAACCTCGTTATATGTGACTTATTTTGTTCATGCTGAGCCTGCAGTTACACTCACCACCACTGTTTGTGGAGGGGGGGGGGGGGGCTTTCATTGTGATCTTCTTTAGCCCCACCACCTCAATCATTGTGCATTTTAGCCATCAAATGCAGTGCAGATTGTGATGACATTTTTATAAAGGAGATACAAAGAAGTGTTAAACAACAACTAAATTAAAAGGAACCCCAAAACTTTTAGTAAAGTATGGCCAAAAAATAGGGCCGAGTAAAATTACTTCAGTTTTGTCAGAGTTTAACATCAAGAAGTTGCAGGTCATCCATGTTTTATGTCTTTAAGACATGCTTGAATTTGACTGAGTTGGTTGGACTCCTCTGGTTTTATTGATAGATACAATTGAGTATCATCTGCATAGCAATGAAAGTTTACGGAGTGTTTCCTGATAATATTGCCCAAAGGAAGCATGTATAAGGTAAATAAAATTGGTCCAAGCACAGAACCTTGTGGAACTCCGTGATTAACGTTGGTGGTTATCGATAAAAAATACAAATAAATTATATAATCGCTAATTGGTCATTAAAAAAAAGAAGAATGATCTGCTTTGTATCTCTGTGGAATACATACAGTGCATGTTGGTGTCTCCTGTGATGAAGTTACAGTTAGTGTGGAAAAGAAATGTAGAAACAAAAATACGTGAATATCGAACGTGACAAAAGCAATAAACAAACCACCAACAGGCAAAGTCCTGACAACCTCCACCGAGGTGTCAACATGCGGCTCTCTGGTTTCCAGTTGCTTCTGAAGGTGAAAGACCGTCAATGGAACTCAATACTTCCTGCACAGATGTTTCACTTTAAAAGTCTGCCAGTAGTTTCCTTTCTCGGTCGGCTTTGAATGTGAAACATCAGCTGGAAGTATGGAATTTCATTGTTCTGTCACTATTGTGTAGCATCTGCGCTTTTTTCTCCCATATATGAGTTTAGTGCTTCCACACGCCGGCTCAGATTCTCATCTGCTGCTGTCGTTTTTGTCGTTGTTTTGGGCTTTTTACAGTAAATCCATCGGCCTTCGTCCCATTTTTTCTCAGCAATTAAAAAATTACCAGAAACTTTGATGAATTAAAGCACGGTTGTCAACGGGGGCCGATATGAGCCGAGCTCAGCAATAAGACACCGGGCCTGCCGGGTGGGAAATGGGAAAAAATGGCCGCCGATATTTTGTGTTTGCTGCCTGCCTCCTGGCTGCGGTGTGTTTTATTCACATTGTCTTGATTATTTCCCTGAAAGATCAACTTTATAAGTTGTTTTTTAGTTTCTTGATATAGATGCTCTCGGGCATCGCTCTTGTCTCCTGGAAGTTTGTAAATCATTCAAAAATGATAAAAACTGCAAAGTAGTAATTTTTTTGTAACATTCAGCAAAGTAAAAATGAAAGTTATACTTCCAAAACCAAATATATCAGCTTGTATTATTTAATTTTTTTAATTCAGTCGAACTGCTGTAGGATAGTGTCCATAAGTGGGTGGCCCTAACTGAGGTGAGCTCTTCGGGGTTTTCCTCCACAAACATCGTGTTTGTACAGATTGTAAAGCAGTTTGTGATTTGTGATAATGGGCGACACGGAATAAACTGAAATGAACAGATTAGTATCTGGTGGCCGAAGCTCACTGCGACCTCACAAAGCACAACGTTCACAATTTCACACAAAACCATTTTATATTGTCAGATGTCAAAATAAAATGCTGAAGTGATGACATTTCATCACCAACTCCAGGCTTCAAGACGACGACGTCCACTTCCTGTTTACGATCTCTGATTCTACCGCGGTCGGTCCACCTATGCACAGAGAGTGGGAGGAGAGGAGGTGAATCGGGGCCCTCGGCTCACTTTCGCCCCAGGGCCACGTCTGTGTTCCCGAGGGACCGGGGGCCCCACTGATATACAGCTCACAGCTCGGTGCGTTTGAACTGTTGCTGATGTTCTCCGAGGCTGACGGCTGACCAGTGGGGGGCCGGTCCTCAGTGGGGGGCCGGTCCTCAGTGGGGGGCCGGTCCTCCGTGGAGAGCGTTGTACAGTCTCCCCGTCTCCGTGGAGGTCAGGCGGGTTCACTCTCGCCTTCAGGCACAAATGGCGACTCTTCCGCTTCTCCCTTTGTAAACGATGAAAAATGACACCGCCGCTGGCCGACTCTGTGGTATAATCTCACGGGATGATCTCCTAAAGGTCAGCGAGGCGACGGCTGAGGTGACTGATTCAACGACCAACAGTCATCAGGGCATTAAAGTTTGTGGAAATATCACACTAGTTTTTCCGCATCAGTTATTTTTACAGATTAGCCAAAGTACAAACTCCTTTTTTCAATATTTTTTTCAAGTTGTCAAATAGCCATAAAAAGACTTGATAAAAATATATATTTAGGAAATTAACATTTATATTATGAATTATTTCACTATTCCAAGGGTTTGGGCGTCATTTAGAGGATACACCGTTCTTATTTCAAGAGGTCAATGACCTTTCCTCTGCTGCCGCACACAAACAGTTTGCATTGTTACAAAATAAATATATAAGAACAGAAAATACACATAATAGCAAAGCGCACTTCCTTCACTGAAATTGTTAAAAAAGAAAACTTAAAACACAAATAAACAATGTTTTTTCAAAGCAGTTATGTCAATCTGTCTTAACCCTTTCACACTTTATTTAGCTTCAACCCACAAAGATGAGGTCATTTTAGTTTATAACTCAATAATACATTGATTTGCTGTTGGAGTATGCGCCATGCATGAATGGAATAAAACACTTTAAAGATCCCATAATGTATATTCATGTCTTTTAAAAAAAAGAAATAATCAAACTCCTTTGAAGCAGTTGTTGTTATGTCAACTCTACACTAGTAGAAGTACCGCAAACAACAACCAATGAGAGCACACTGGGC